>NC_134478.1:36862615-36872615 GCF_964194025.1 Convolutriloba macropyga | reverse complement strand
CTTTTGTGACGCCATAAAATTGGTAAATAACTTTACGCTGAGGGTGAGACAATAAATTAATAATTAGTTTGACAGCAGGGAAACTGTCAGTATGCAAACAGAAAACAATTAAAAGCAGCATTTTATATTTTCCTGGGTCTCCTTGGTTTATGACTTTTTTTTGCTTTTCCTCCTCGTTGATTTGACGCAACTACAATCCTACAGAGGCTGCAAATTCTCTTTCCTAATATTTTTTAATTGGTTTTCTTAATTTTACTGAGCAACCATTAGTGATTTTGTATGATTGCATTACTGAGAAAATTTTTATAGTATTCAACACGGACAGACTTTGTTTTATGGAAAAAACTACATAAATGGATGATCTTCAGCCCCATAGGGTATGACTGACTTTCAAATAAATTTAATTGAAGCGCAATTGCAAGAGAGAGAGAGAGAGAGAGAGAGAGAGAAACTTTTGGAAATGAACAAAAATTTTGTAATATTTAACCGTCTGCAGAAAAAATGAATTTTCAAAAATTAAGAAATTTTTCGCCAAATCTTGCGTTACTACTTCTAGATAACCTAAAAATCTTACTGCAAGAGCTGTTTTTATTAAATGATCTTTTAAACTCAAACGAATGTGAGTTATCTCCGGACATTTGTGGTGTTATAAATGAACGCAATAATAGTTTTTCGCCTTATACATGTCACTGTATGCAGGGATACGATTACAAGGGACAATATGATCAACCGTGTGAAGGTATTCATTTGATTACAGAACTTAAATAATCAGCATATATTTTGAACCAAACATATATATATATATATATATATATATATATATATTAAAATTATAACCGGAATATTGCGATGTAATTGCTACAATTGTGCAATAAATGTGGAGCTGTAAGGAGTACTTGATAACTGTCATTTTAATGATATATTTTTTGAGTGATTAGATGTGAACGAGTGTGAATATGGAGTTTGTGGGAATGATGCCTTGAAATGCGTGAACATTGATGGTGGATACACTTGTGAGTGTCTAGACTACTTCTACTTCGATTCAACTGTCTACGGATCGGGATGCAACGGTTGGCTTATTTCTATTCCCGTGAACAGATTTTAGTTGAATTTTGAGTACCTAACATGACATTTTCAGAAGACAAGGTTGATGTCCTCCCCTTGTTCAAAATGACTTTTAAAAATACCCACCCAGATCGTTTTTGCGTAAAGAAATACCAAGGAAAACCAAAATAACATGCAATCTAGACTAGTCATTTACTCGCTCTAAAGTCCTTATGAAAGGACAAATCCAGACCAAAAATAGGATATCCAGATCCAGACTTTAGCTTGTTCAAATTATGAAAAGACCAAACAAGAATGGAAAAGTTCACGATCTATACTTTTCTTCGTTTACGAAAAATTGGAAATCTTAAAAAAGCACAATATGAAGACTTTAAAACAATTTCTCAAAGATGATTAAGCTGTCGATGCATCATCTAGTTTTGGGAGCGGTGGGTGGTTGTCGGGGATTAGATGGGTGAGATTTTTGTAGTTTGAATAGCGAAGAGGGACTCTTATGGCTAGAAAACAGCTCAAAGATGATGTTTGAACCGTGAATATTACCATCAACTCCTAATTACTCTATTTTGGAAACTAAGCTCCAACTAAATTTCTGAGTTCGGAAACAAAAGTCAACTTTCTAAGACAGATGATTTTGTTCGAAAACAATACAACAAAAAAATTTGCTTAAAAGAGATAAATGGAAGAGGAGGGGGTTAGCAAGGGAGAGGTGTCGGTACGTCGGGGAAGAGTGTTAGATAGGTGGTGCTTAATTGCTATACCTCACAAATTAAGCTACTGTTAAAGATCATTGTTCAAAAACAGAAGTCGATGTTCTAAAATTGATGTCAATATTACAAAAAAGGCAATGTTCAAGTCAAAAACCAGCTTAATTCAATTTAAACACCTGCAGAATATCACTACACCTACTTGAGTTAAAAAAATACAAGAAACACGTTACAAAAACACACGATAAGAAAACACAACGTGCAAAAAGTGCTTCAAACTCAATTCGAGATCAATTAAACATAAACCGATAAACTTGTGACAAAAATTGGAGGCTAGTAGCAGCCTAGATGATAAAACAAATAAGTGGTTAGAATGATGCTCATGGAGGTAATCAGATCTTTTCCTGTCTGCCATTCAGTAACTGAGAAACATAATGCCTGATTTAATGAAGACCGAACCATAAGCTCTGATTGCATAAAAAAAACAATTTAATATCAACTAATAACAAATAATATAAACACCGAAATAATTGGAGAAATCTAAATATTAGGTAAAAATAGAGAAATGTAATCACAATTGGCCTTGAAAACATTTGTTTGGCTCTCAAAAGCTCTATAATATCAAATGAAGTCCAATAAGGCAATATACTCTTTCAGTTTTGATTAAGAAAAACTTTACTTAAGTGTTTTCTGCCGGAAAAACTATGCAAGATCAAATGGTCATTCATTCAACGCCGCAACTTAGCCAAAAACTTTTCTTGCTCACCAACAATTAGTTCGCATGGCAATTTTACTCACTTTAAGCTGTTTGTTGAAACGCCGTCTGGATACATAATTTCCAGTATAAATTTCCCTAGTTTCCGGTAAAATGAAAAACTAAAACTCGTCTTTGAGCATCGATTCGTAAAAAAAACGAAGAGAAAACCCATAAGTGGCTATGCGGTTGGGTTCGACTGAAGGGGCTGAACTTTTAGAATTAAGAAGAGCCATTCACATCATGACACTGTCTCTTCAAACAGTCTTGGCGAATCGCAATCTTTGAGAACAGTAAGGCGTAAAGCTTTAAGGGAGCTGCTCGGTCGTATTATGGTCTCCGGGTATTATCTGTTTATCCTGTTTTGGAAGACGAAAAGTGAAATGGGACAGACAAAAATACAGTTAAGCAAAAAATTGCATAAAAAGACTACAGGACTATTATAATTGCTACAAATTTCGTTTTAGGGCTTTTATTTTCAGGGCATCGATAGTCGCAGCAGCGTTCTATTGGGTAACCTAACTTTTTTCATGAGTAATATTTAGATATCAGTCCACAGAGAGAGCCAGTACCAAATTTTCATACCTGAGAAACATCAGAGATTCCGAATTTTACATACGTAATTTTTTTGTCAACTCGTGAGCGAGAAATGGAAGTGATTTCCGTTATCTTAGAATTAACAATTTGCAAAATTCTCGGATACTTTTTTGATCTATAATTTGCAGTCCATTTTTTTTGCCCTTCGTGAACTTGCAGAAAAAAACCTATAAAACAAAATCTTGTCGAAACAGAAATTTTGTTTTATGCGTGTGGTAGCTATTTGCTTGAGGAAAGGATTAAAGGATTAAGGCATTAAATTAAAGGATTAGAAATGATTGGAAGACAAAAAAATAAGATGATTATGCAGTGTACATTACATGCAGAAACTGCGAGACATCAAATTATATAATTTTTGCTATTTTTTTAAATTATAAACTGCACTTACCTTAAAATCGAATTTTGCGAATATTACTTCTGAACGGTTGGTTATCTTATTAACAAGTTTGTGCAACTTAAGTACAATAATATACGCAGGTCTATAAATAAATAGTTTTTAAATTCTGTACCGACTTTGTGATGCAATTTGTCGATTTTTTCATGCCAAACTGTAAAATATGTCTGAATGGTTTGTTTTTCGCTTTAGATCTTCTCAGCGGTGACGAAATTTGGAAGAATGTATTCTCAGTGGAGGCTTTTTCTGGGGTCCACATACTGGACTACTTCAGAGATGGATCTACAATTCCTGCAAGTCCTTCAGGCACTGTCCAAACTGATAAAATATACCGCCATGAAAGTATGACTGAAAAATTAGAAAAAGCGAAATTCATTAGGTTCTCTGTTTATGACCTTGATATGAACAGAGCGAAGTATTTAATTTTTCAACCACTGGGCGAAGATGATTTTGAGTCGTGGTTCACATGGGAGAGAATTTACTACAATTGGGGCTGGAATTTTGAGGGCAGAAGCGTCGGAAGCTGGGGACATTCTTTCGATATCTGGGACACAGTTAACGGAGATTCAATTTCTCAATCGGTGCGTTTCTTTACAATCCTGGACCGGTTTGCGTCATGCAGTGGGGATATCGGTTGGTTAATGGCCCTGAACTACATTGAACCGGCTTACATGATAAAAAGTTGTACCTACGAAAAATGGTGGCTTCGAGCAGAATTTACAAACGAGGGGATAACAGATAGAAATCAACCACCAGCGTTCCTGTACTCCGACACACCTGGTGCCAAAAGGTATCTCGATCAGAAACCTGGAGGAAAGATTACTATCGATTCGTTCAGAGCAAAATTGTTCTCTACATTCTAAATCATTGCAAAAAACGACTTTTAGACATTTATTTGCATCAAGTTCTGCATAAATTATGAGTTCCCACAGATAAATTTGAATTGATTGTTAACTAGGCACCAATCAGACACTTTTTAAACAAAGAATTTTTAAGATGACAGGATACTTGGTAGGAGAACTCATGGTCGAAATCAGTTCTAAGTTTAGTTGATTCTCAGAAACGTTTGAAGATACGTATACTCTCTCTCATCTACAGGACGCATATAAAATAAACAAAGCAGTAGAAACATTACGAAAGCAAATTTATGCTATTCTTTTCGAGAGCAACGGAGTAGAGTATCTCCTCTATGGCAGCAAAATGCTGTAACAAAATTTAGCAATATATTTTTTATCGGTTTGTCATCCGAGAAATTGTATTCAACCCCCAAAAATTGCATATTCTATAGAAAAATATCTCACCCTCAAAAAGCTTTAATACAAGATTAATTAGGCTAGCGAACCATTAATTGCAGTCCAATAAGAATAAAATTTTTTGAAAAATGTTTATAATTTGGACAAAACTTTAAAAAGTTGCTTAAGTTTTAAAGCCAATGTCCCCAAAACCAAGTTTATGCAACCACAGTTTGACCGCGGTCAAAAACATTAGCATGAAGAAAACTCCATCGGCTATTAAAGATTTGAAGGTTGAAATATAATGAAAAAAAATCACAAAACGTGAAATATTGGCAGAGTTTAATTTAGAAAATTGTTTAGTTTTCTCAAAAAATATATCCAAAACTATCTTGTTGTTACTGAAAATTATTCAAAAAGCAATTCGAAGCCTTTTAAATGTCACAGAATCAAAATAATCTTAAAAAATTTACGAATAAATTTAGTTTGAAAAAGGAAAATTATCGAAGAGTTCGAAAAAAATTGATTGAAAATTTGCTATATCTCCACATATTGATACCTTTAAGTTCAATTTGATGTCAACAAAATTTATTCAGCAAGCCTTAGGAACATTTCGACGGCTTCCAGAGATTGAAAAACTCAAAAAAGGCAAAAATTTTGAGAAAGTTTAGAAAAAATTGCAAAAACTAAAACAAATTCTGTAATGAAAATTGCCTTACCAAAGCATCAAATAACAGTTGCCGTCATATCGAGCTTGCAATATACTGACAGTTGCTTAAACAAATCTTTCTTTTGAGTTCTGTTTAAGAAAAGCCTCAAAATACTGACAAAAATTAAGAAAAACAGCCTAGTTTTGATGTCAAAAATTTCAAATTTGCATGGAGAGTTTTGACGTTTCTTAGAACTTCAGTAAATTAATTATCTCAAAGAAAACATTAACCAGTTGAAGGATCCCATTGCTGCAACTTAATGCACAACGAGTTTTACCTGCTTATCCCGTTTCGAACGCTAAAATCATCAGAAAAGTATGAAAAAAAATCTTAAAAAAGTCAACACACAAATATAATCTAAATTTTGGATGGTAAAAACATAAAAGGACAAGCCCAGAAGTTATTCAAAATTTTTTCAATGACAACGTAATAACTCGAACAAAAGCGGACTCTAAATTGATTGGGAAAACCATTTAGAAAAAAATCCGATCACATATTATAAAAACCTAAAAAACAGTAAACAGTGAAGTCAAATTGCTGCACTTGAACAAACTCCCAACAGCTAGAAAATGAATTTTTGTTGAGATTCCGTTTTCTCACTCCTTTTAGAATTAGAGAGTGAGAGAGGGAGAGAAAAAATTTCACGCGGAAAAAACACTGGCATTTTCGCTCCACTTCCAGTTCTCGAGTGACCATAATCATCAATTCCGTTTGACTTCAAAGATCATAAAAATGTGTCAGCAGATCTTAATAACATTACCGGGAGAACTCTGGAAGCAACTCTGAGCGGCGAAAGTTAGCCGGTCAATCCATAACGACAACCATTACCTTTGTCTTTTTTTTCCTTTTTTCCTACACTTTTTTTTACCTCACCAGATTTAATGAACTTACATGAATTTGGTTTACCTCATATAGAAAAAGATTTGAGCATTGATTTCAACCAAAACAGCTAACGAAAAGTGACGACATCGACTAGAGATCACAAGAAAAGACGCAAAAGTTTAAATCTAAAAACAATTTTGACAGACGACACTCAGTAGCTGGTAATTTTAAAAATTGGCCCAAATTTTTCAGACAGAAAAGCATTTATAGGCATAGGGGAATGACCGAGCTTTAACTTGCAACGGGGTAAAAGAAAGTTCTCATTCCTCAAGTGAACTAAAATTAAGAGCAGTCAAGAAAACGCAAAACACTTTCGTTTGGCGTCATAGCATTTCAGAATTAAGACAAAAATAAGAAGATATACTTCCTTCATGTTGTAGTTAATAGACAGAGTGAGAATGAATTCAAACTGTTGCCAAATATTAAAAAATCTCCGAAAAGCATCAGTCAAAATTTCTAGAAAATAATCAGTCAAAATTTCAGTCAAATTATCAGTCGAAATTTCTAAAAAACTTTCTAGCAATGTCTAAGTTCTACCTTGTATATGAAGCAAATTGGAAACCAACAAAAAATCTGGGAAATCTATCACAGAAAGGCTAAACCATTTATCCTTAAAACTAATATAAGACTTCTTAAACTAAAAACCGTGCCCGTGCAGAGAACGACTTCATCTAGTAATCAAAAACAAAAAAAAAAAAGCTTAGAAATATTGGACAATTTTTTTGAAAAATCGGATTAGTTTCGGATTTAGAAATTCCGATAAAATAGTTAACCCTTGAGATCACAATATGACTGATTTGCCACGTAATCTGTATAAAAAGTGCAAAAAAACAAATACATTCTTAGTCGGAGACAAGAAGAGCTATAATTGATGCGCTACCTATTCGCCTCAAAAAGATTACAGGTTTTAAATTAGAAAATTTAGAATTTCAAATAGGATGTTAAGCATAACTAATCATCAGCATTCCAACTGAAATTTTCAAGAAAAGAGATTTGAAAAACTGTTTTGGATTGTAGAAGCACGGACTTAGAGGTATGTTTCAGTTGATATACAGCTGAACCCCCATTAGCAAACAGAGATGCATTACTCGTCAGATAGTTATATGAGATTCCCATCAGTCTCATGACATTATTGGACAAGATTGTTTCTTAGACGAGCAAAGTTCTGAATTACGAGCTAGAAAAAATCGTAAACAAACCCCCCGCCGCATATACTCCGATATATAGGAATTTTCCAAGCTCTTAACTTTGGTTTAGGCTAAAATCTTGATTATATTTACAAAAACTGAAACGCTTTTCCCAGTAGATTTGGAGAAGAAAATTAAATGATCCTATGCCTTGTTCAGAGTCTCATCAAGTCGAATAACCCGGGTTGCTCATCATACAAATGTCTTAGCAGTCATATTAGGTCATATATGATTCCTAGTAATCATACTAGATCATATATGATTTGTATGATTTCCTAGTAGTCATGGAAGGATCATACAAAATATCAAACTTTAAACTAATAAACTTAATTTTTTACGTACTAAACAATTAATACCAAAAAAACTGGATCATTGCAGCCATTCTATAAGAACAAAAAAAAATTTTCTTTGTAATCATACTAGGTCATATATGATTTGTATGATTTCTTAGTAGTCATACAAGGAACATTAGAAAATTTCGAAAGTTTTATTTAAGCTGTCAAATTGCGTTTTTTCAGCTTCCTGTAACACATGAATGAGGACGAAGTCACTGCTACAGCAAATAAAGAGTTTTCAGCAAAACCAATGACAAAAATTGGTTTTTGAATTAAAGTTAGCCATCTCTCATTACAGGTGGTTTATTGTCTCAAGCTGGCATTTGCCTAAACGATCATCTAACCCATCATTTTAGCAATCATGTAATTATTAGAGCCAGATCTTTATCAGTGATGGCCTTTCAACGTTTTTGACATGCGTTTTTGCATAATTCCACCTGAAAGTTAAGAAAATATCGATGTTTAAAGTTGTTTTGGTTAATTAATAAACAAGGACTGAACCAAATGAGCCCAACCTAACCGCAAAAGCTGGATTGTAACCCTGTTTTTACTGCATTTACTTTTTCGCGTGGTTCCTGACGATTAGTTGTTGACCATTTCTTAAAAACTTTTGAGTAAGTGCAAAATTAATTGATAATCCATTAAACTTCTTTTTCGTATCTCTTATGGCTACGCTATAATTGCAAATGTCTGTATGCCCTTTGTTTTGCTCAATTAATGCGTTTTTGGTATGCATTAAGTACCAGTCATAATAAATCACCATCACTTCCAAAAATGCAAAAATGGCGAATATTCTGTGTTTTAACTGCTTTGTTTTTTTAATTGGGGTTAAACTTAAAAATTTTACTGTATTCGAACATTAGAATAAACATTTTTGTATTTTGTATCATGTCATCATGTTAACAATCATGTCATCATTAAAGACAGATCTTCATCAGTGATGGGCTTTTCAACGGTTTATGATATGCGTTTTTACATAATTTCACCTGAAAGTTTAAAAAAAATTATCGATGTTTAAAGTTGTTTAGGTTAATTAATCGGCAAGTACTGAATCAAATGAGCTCAATCTAACCGCAAAAACTTGATAGTATTTTTGTTGTTACTGCATACACTTTTTCGCGTGGTTCTTGACGATTGGATGTTAAACATTTTATTTAAAAAAATTTGAGTAAGCGCAAAGTTAAGTGATAATTCATTGAGCAGTTTTTTTTCGTATCTTTATGGTTACGCTAAGAAATCATCTATGATCCTTGTATGAATCCTATAAAATCATATATGATCCTTGTATGACTACTAAGAAATCATGCATGATAATTCTGTGACTTCTTATTAGTCATACAAGGATCATATATGATTTAGTAGTAGTCATACAAGGATCATATATGATTTCTTAGTAGTCATACAAGGATCATAAGTGATTTCATAAGTCATATGTCGGCTCGCAGTGGTTTCAATGGGTGGGCTCTGGGTTTTCGAATGCTTGCGATCTACGAGCAGTATTACTTATCATTTATGATTTCCTTGATTTCATACAAGGATCATATATGATTTCCTAGTAGTCATACAAGGATCATATATGATTTCCTAGTAGTCATACAAGAATCATATATGATTTCTTAGTAGTCATACAAGGATCATAAGTGATTTCATAAGTCATAGGTTGGCTCGCAGTGGTTTCAATGGGTCGGCTCTGGGTTTTCGAATGCTTGCGATCTACGAGCAGTTTTACTTATCATTTATGATTTCCTTGATTTCATACAAGGATCATATATGATTTCCTAGTAGTCATACAACGATCGTACTGGGAAATAGGTTATGATTTGTATGACATCATATATGATCCTTTTATGACTACTAGGAAGTGGCGACCCGGGAAAATTTTGCTTCTGCCGGATAAGGAAATTAGAAAAAGATGTTAAAGTCGATGAAGATTGGGAAAGCGAAAGCAGGTAACCAGGAATAATTTTAAAAACTGCCGTTTTTATGCAGACTATAGTGGAAACTAATAATTGCTAGGAACTTGGATCTCACGTTTCAAATGAAAAGATCAAGAGCTATATTGATTTTGTGAGAGAACTACCTCAAAACTGATTATGGTCATTAATTCTACAAAGAGATGTTGAAAGTTTTGGAGAACCGA
>NC_134478.1:36630115-36857615 GCF_964194025.1 Convolutriloba macropyga | reverse complement strand
TACTGTAGATGACGCTCGGCTTCGTCAAGCTCAGTAGGGTCAGTAATGCTACCATCGGGGTTACGGTAGCCGGCATGTTTCGGCAGCAGCCGAAGAACGTATGCGGCAATGCGCAAGTACTTTTGATAAGAACTAAACTTATCAAATGGGAATAACGACGGAACGGGGGTTATCTGTTTTTTAACAGATGTAGCGAGAGAAACGGTGTCTTCTATGATGACTGCTTGGTTGACGCCAAGTTTGATGTTATTAATGACGTCTTTGTTTGGCACGAAAGGGAGCCTTGAGTTAGTTAAGAAATGTGGACCATTGACCCAACTGTTAGTTGCAAAACCTCAGCGGACATTCCACGCGTGCCAGCGTCAGCTGGATTATCCTTAGTTGCGACGTGGTTCCATTGGTCAACGCTGGTATACTCCAAAATTTCACAAAGGCGGTTTGCAACAAAGATTGGTTGCTTTTCATTAGAGTTTATCCACTGAAGAACGGTCGTGCTGTCTGTCCACATGAATAGTTGGTTAACAGTTACAGTAAGTGCCTGAATAATTTCGTTCTTCAGCCGAGCGGCAAGTAGAGCTGCTTGCAATTCCAGTTTTGGGACAGTCATTACCTTCATTGGCGCCACGCGCGCTTTCCCCAAAACAAACGCAAGCTCTGTTTTTATCTTGCCCGTAGGAGTTATCTTGCCCCGGGCTCGAAGAAATGCAACGGCACTAAAAATATCCTGAGAACTGTCACCGAACATATGCAACTCTATATTATCAAAGGGTCCGCTAAAGTAACTTCGAGGAATTTTGATGTTTTCAAGCTTTGGTAAGTCCGCACTCCAAACCAAAAATCTTTGAACAATATCCTGTGGGAGCTCGTCATCCCATTGTTGTCCTGTGACAAGCCAGATGTCTTTTAAGAGCAGTCGCGCACCGACGGTAAACGGTGCGACAAGACCAATGGGGTCAAAGACTTTCGAGACAAGACTTAGGACCAAGCGTTGCGTGAGGGACTTGGTGATAGCGCAGCTTGTACCCCGACTCACAACTAAAGTGTCATTAGTGTGATCCCACTTTAACCCTAGCACATGCGATGAATCCTCCTGACATGAAACAATAACCTTGGGCTCAGTAGTTTGAGGGGAACCATCAATTCGGTCAGCCAGATTTGGTACATTGCTTACGAACTTTGTAGGCTTGAACCCACCGAGATGGAGAAGATGTACCAATTCCTTCGATCTATTGATGGCTTTCTCGGGAGACTCCACTGAATCAAGGTAATCGTCCATGTAGAAGTTTTCAAGGACGGCTCTTGCAGCTTCGGGGTAAAACTTGGCATTGTCTCTCGCTGTGCGTTGTAATGCATAGTTGGCGCATGTGGGCGAGTCTTTAGCCCCGAATATGTGGCGCGTATATTGATACACTACAACGTTAGTTGTGGGGTCCTCCCGCCACAGAAAGCGAAGTGATGGTTGATCTGATGGTAATACGCCAACCTGTAGAAACATTTCCTCGATGTCGGCAGAGACGGCATATGGATGCTGTCGGAAGCGAAGAAGTACGTAAATAAGGTTTTGGAGCAGATCAGGGCCAGTGAGCAGAGATTTATTTTAGTGAGGCGCCATGAAATTTTGCTGCTCCATTGAGCACCCAACGCACCTTACCCGGTTTGTTCGGGTTTAAAACCGGATGGTGGGGTAGGTACCACTCTTTATCGGACCGGCTCTCAACCTTGTGAGCGTCCGGAACCTCAATTACATACCCCTTATTTATGTCTTCTTTGATGGTACTAGTATTCTTCTCTCTGAGGTCTTCATCCTTGGCCAAACGTTTTTCGAGCAATTTTAGTTGCACAAGGGAGGAGAAGTAATTGTTTGGGAGCTGGATGTTGTCTGCTGCCCACAGCATTCCGACATCGTATCTCAGGCCATTGTGTATGGTGGTACTCTCAAGGATCTCGTGAGCCCTTGCGTCTGCTGCAGATCTGGAGTCGACCTGCTTGTTTGCCCCGAACGATTCAATGTCGTACCATGACTTTACTTGACTTGCTAACTCATTGTCATGTTCGATATTCACTTTAAAACACGTTGAGGTTAAACAAGAACTTGATGGTAACGGACCGCTTAAGACCCAACCTATGGGTAAGCGTACGGCAACGGGTGAACGCTTCTCATCGGCAGAGAAGTATTCTAACGGGCGGATGGTGTGATAGACATCTTGTCCGAGTATCATCTCAATGTCTTTATAGGAATATGTCACGGGATCAAGGACTGCTAAGTGTGGGTCAGTCTCCTGCAAGGCCTGTACATTAATTATATCAGAGCCGACGTTCAGACTCTCTTTAACGAAAGGGTTGACGGTGAATGGTTCGAAATGTTGATGTTCTCTTGGTTTCACAGTAACTTCAACAAACCTAGTATCAACTACTTCTCCGGTATTAATACCCTTGACAGTTAGTTTTAGTGCTTTACCGTGCAAACCGAGTCTATCTGCGAGACTACCGGCCACCCAAGAGTTACTGCAGGCGGTATCACACAAAACTAAAGCCTTGGTATCTAAACCGGACGAATTGACCAACTGCAATTCCGTCACCTGAAGGAGCCCCTTAACATCAGTAACAGATGACATTGTGGTGGTCTTATTAGACGGCTGTTGAGTAGTGGTTGCTTTACTTTGACCTATGTTGACAGAAGACTGGATGGTATTGGGATTTGTTGACTGTTTTGTTGGGAAAACCCTATCTGCTCCATGCAATAGTGTGTTACGCGAACTATTGCAACCCTCTGCTCGGCACTTTCTTGGTTGAGGGCACTGGCTGAACGTGTGCTTGTCCCTTAAGCACAAAAAGCAAAGTTTGTTATCTGCAACCAACTTAGCTCTCTGGGTTGGAGTCTTTTCCTTGAAAACTCGACACTCCCATAGCCGGTGGTTACCTTTGCAAACAATGCACCGAGAGTAAGTGTTTGTAGAAGAAGATGGCATTTGCTTCTTTGTTTCCCTTTGTTGTGAGTTTGATGCAAACACTTTCGAGGCTGTTTTGGTCTTTGTTACTGAAGTGATGTTCTCTTCAGGTTTGGCCTTGGTTGCGCTTTGTTTCATAAGATCATGGGCCTCAGCCCTTTCTTTAAGCCAATCGTTAAAGTCAAGGAGGGTAGGCTTGACCCAGTGCTTCTTAACCGTAAAGAGTGACCATGACTCTTTCATGTTTGGTGGTAACTTTTGTACTGCTTGGTTAAGTAGGGAAGCGCTCTTTAAGTCAGCATCATATGATAGTGACTTGAAAACCCCAACGAGGCTGGATATGGCTGCAGAATAGTTAATGATTTTATCACTATTGCGCATTTTAAGAGGCGGAAAGTTGCTTAGTTTATCCAAGTGTGCACTTACGACTGCCTGTGGCTGGCCAAAGTTACGTTCCAAAGTCCTTAGTGCATCCTTGTACATTAAACCACAGTAAGCAAACTCGGCGATTGCAATCTTTGCTTTACCAGTGACGAGTGTCTTAAGGTATGTCAATTTAACGTCATCAGTGAGCGTTTGCGAGTCAATCGCGCTTTTGAATTGACCATACCACTCGTGCCATTGTAATGGATCGCCATTATACTGAGCAAGTTTCCATTCTGGCAAGGGGTCATTTTTCTTGCTGTTTATTGCGTCAGCCAACTTCTTAATCAATGACGCATTGTCCGGTATCGGAGGGGCAGGTGCAGACACCTGCGGACCACTCCAACTCAACGGTGTGGGCCCAACATAAGGGTATGCTGGCTGAAAAACAGGAGTGGCTAGACCAGGTACAACATTACTAGTAGTCGCGATTGGGTTTTCCTACTGTGCACCTGATGGTGGTTGCATATCAATCAAAAGGGGTGAATTCGAATATACTCGTTTAGGAATATTAGTGCTTGAGGGTGCGATATGGTTGTGTATATTTGGAGGCAGACTATTCACGGTGGTTGTGTCTTGGTTGACTATTGACGGTCTGTGCTGTGGAAACCGCCAATGACTCATATTTGGCACAAATTTTTGGTCAAGAGGAATAGTGGGCATATTTGGGACAGGCGGAACAACAGAACGTACAACTTTGTGTACTCGGTTATCATTTTTTTTGAAAAGTTTCGTTGACGAGAGGCTGATTACTCAAAGGGGCGTGTGGGATGGGAGCAGTGATGTTAGGTGCAAAGACTGGGTTCGGAATGGGAAGGTCGTTAGGATGAGCGGGTTCGGAGTTGTGCTGTTGAGTGTTTGGACTTGGTGGGGCGCTTGGGTGCGAGGGAGCGTTTATTGCTGGGGCTGGATGATTTGTTGTCGGAAAAGTAGGAATAGTGGCGTTTGGTGCTCGGGGGACAAAATTAATTTTTTGTCGGGAGCGTATTCGCTGGGCCGAATTATTCTTGGGTAGACTTGGTGTTTCAAGTCCCCTGGATTTTGAAACTTGCAGTTGTGCGTTTGGAAATAACTCGGATGCATTATTTTGATTTAATTGAGGTGAAAACGGCTGTGGTGGAAAGGGCTGTTGAATAGGGGTGAAGAAGCCCCTGGGGCGTGTACAGAAGGCGGCTGACTATCCGCGGTACCTTGGTTAGTTATGCTTGGGAGCGCCGTGCCTTGCTGGCCTGTTTGATTCATTTGCGCCCTTAGGTGCGCCTGGTACAACGCCTGTGTGTTAGCAGCAGCCAAAAAATTTTCAGGTGGAGTATAATAGGGGTCGAGTTGCTGCAAGGTCTCAATGCTTGAAAAGAAATTGCCTCGACAATTTTTTGGAATGGAATGCCTTGAAATGTCAGTGTTGTGATCTTCCACTGCTTCGCCGTTATTGTGGCTGGGGCATTCTGGAGGGTCTTTCGTAACCTCTGGTTCACTAGTTTTCTCGTTGTTATAACTTAAAGCAAGTGAGGTGTTGATCCAGTCCTGGACAACCTTTTCACTTCTCATTGAGCTTCTAGCGCTTGCAGTTGTTTCAGATTGGCTACCTTTAGAAACGGCGTCCAGCAATTCAAATTCTTGCAGAGTTGCCTCTGTCAACCGTTTCCTGTTGTTTTCCTCCAATTCATATATTTCCATTTGCTTTTTCTGTTTAGCAAGGCGAATGGCTGCCTCATTCTGTTTTTCAATTTCTTCACGCTTCATCTTAGCAATTACATAATCATGTTTACGCTGACTGGATGTTTTTGACGATGTCATAATTGAGGGAAGTCTAGAACGAATGGAAGCCCTCGGTTCCTGAAACTCACTCACTTTATCATCAGCAGAATTGATGTAGTTTCGTGCTGAAGTGAGGATCTTGTCGTTCTTGGTTGTCATTGCCTCTAAGTAAGACTCTAGTGAAGGAACAAGTACACTTGGATCCCCCGTTTTTCCAGCAAGTGCAATCAGGTCCTCATTTTTTTCTACAACGGTCATAAATGCTTCGTTGCACTTTGTTACTAGGCGTTCAACTTTCACTCGCCTACTTTTACTATTTATACAATGAAGGATATCTTCATGTATAGCATGCAATTCAGCCTCACGCTTTGACCTGGCAGCGTACAACTTTTTGACTTTTTGATCAAGACTATTAGACATCATGATGTTATTGTTTCCAAAGACCAGCAATCCTACCACTGCACACGGTTATATTTTATAAGCACACTCCAAACAAGCCTAATAGACGCAAAACGAACCCAACGCAAAATACACCAAACACAGCACACTGTAGACAGTCTGTAAAACAAACCACCCAAAGAACAAAGAAGGTCGTAGAGCACACTGTGCCCGACAAAAACAGAAGTGGAGAGCTGAACGCTATGCGCTCAACGCGGAGGGAGGCAAAGGACACACGGGAAGTCGAGCGAGCAACGCGCGACGAAACGGAGACGTTACGGACGGAAAGTCGAGCGAGCAACGCGCGACGTGACGGAAACGGGACAGACGAGAGGTCGAGCGAGCAATGCGCGACAGAACGGAAACGGGACGTGCGGGAAAACAAACGAAACGGGACGGTGGGAAAGAACGGGCGGGAAATGAGTTCGGAGAGAACTATGTTAGCAGACCACAGCAAAAACTCAAGCAAACAACCTAGCCGTAACTCCAGAACAAACTTAAGTCACACCCCAGGAAGAAGGAGAGAAGCTACTGCAAGACAATCTAATATAGTTCATAATGGGTCTATAACGACAAATTTAACAACAAACTATTTTACGGCAATTCAGTAGTACACTAAAAGGATGAAAAGGTCGAGAAATTTACTAGCCGTAACTCCAGAATAAACTTAAGTCACATCCTATCAAAATCCAAACCGTAACAAACAATCAGCATACTAACGTTATTAAACAAACTACAGCAAAATTTAATAAACTACAATAGTGTGTTTGTAGACTAAGATAGTTGGAAAAATCGCGAAACAATCCAGCCGTAACTCGAGAAAAAACTTAAGTCACACCCTAGAAGGCAACAGGACCAAACCAAATAGCAATCGTACAGGTGCACACAAACAAACAGCAGCAAAATCAATATACTACAACAGAAGGGGTAGTAAATTAGTAGAGTTGAAAAGTCAAAGGACAACCCAGCCGTAACTCGAGATTAAACTTAAGTCACACCCTAGAAAGCTATAAGACCTAAACAACAAACCAGCATACTAGCATACTCAACATACTACAGCAAAAACAACAACTTACTTCATCACATATAACATACTACATCGAAGGAAAAAATTAGGCGGAGAAAAACAACCCTGAATGAAAGAAAAACGGAATGATTGGAAACGAAAACGAAAAACAAAATTTTGGGAGAACGACGTTGATGAAAAATGAACGGAAATTGTGAATAGTGAAGTTAAGGAACGAAAACGAAGCGGACGGTACGGTACGAAAACGAGATACGAAGATAATAAGAAGACAAATTTTTTTTTTGAGCCGGAGGTTGTGAGTTTATATCTCACACCATTATCTGTCCAATTTTTCAAATTTTGGTCAATTTTTGCAATTTCTTGATTACGGAACGGTAATCCAGTAAACTGGACGGTTTTAAGCTTGAAAGTACGATTTATCAATATTCGGTATTGATTTTCTAAATTTTTTGATTTGCCTCAAAATTGACCAAAGATTTTCAAAATTGAACAATATAGCATTATGTGCTCACTTTTTTTTCTCATATCTGAGGTCAATTTTTTGCTATGTAGCCATAATGGACCAATTTGTCTGAATTTCCCAACTTTCGACCAAAAAATTTTCAAAATTGATGTTTTTTTTTCTTAAAAAGTTTCTCAGCTCCCTTCTCCAAAAAAGATTGTAATTCGCTGAGACTTGTCAAGATAGTACTACTTGCTTTTCTTTACAATTTGGCGGAAAAAGATTTGTGATATTTTAAGTCTAAGTATATATAAAGGTTTCTCAGCTCCCTTTTCTAAAAAATATTCTATTTCGCTGAGACTTGTCAAGATAGTACTACTTGCTTTTCTTTACGATCTGGCGGAAAAAGATATGTGAATTTCAGAAGCTTTGCTCTAACTCCTAGCCTCAGGGTTTTTTAAGCTAAAAAATTTCAACTCTGGGGGTTAATGGTGACTTTTTAGGGATGATTTTCACGGAGTTATTTGACTACACAACCCCTTGAAAGTTCTTTGAATGATATCAGGGGTTAGGTTACTTGCCGTCTAAAATCGTTTGTAATCAGTTCACTGCAAAAAAAGTTCTGTTCTTACAGTTTTTTCTGAGTACATGAGTGTTCAACTCAGCTTCTTTGAAGAGATGTGAGTTCGAACAAAGAGCAAGGCATAGGGCGACAATTAATAATTTTCGTCATAAAAAAGCATCACCAGTTAGCCATTCTTGGAAGTCGGTGGAGTAGGTGCCGAACAGCTCATCTGAGTCCTGATCCTTGTTACAAACTTTAATCGAGCTGAAAGCTACATCAAGACAACCTACTGTGAATTTGGCTTCATCGTTCCATACTGGGTTGTAACGAAACGTGTCCTTTCCGTTACTCTAGTGCAAGAGTAGAATGGGAAATGAATCAACAGCACAACCCACTTTCAAGTAAAAGCAAAGGTCAGATAACGGGACAATTAATTGAGTGACTGGATCAGACAGTAGCTTGAAGAAATATAAACGAGTCAAAAGCTGAATAAACGCGTTTGAATATATCCGTTGTCTTTAATAGTGAGTTCTGAAGATTTGACGGTAAAATTGGCTCTTATTTTGGAGCGGCACCAATGTAAAAGGTGTAAAACCACTCTTTCGGAAGTCAATTCATTTCGGTATATAAGCAACAACGTGTTATTAGAACAAAGCAACGTATAAGCATTATAATATCAAGACGTACAAACATACAACGTAAGCATTAACGATCAATGCAACAAGTGAAAACCTAGACGGCAAGGTTTTTCGATGCTCTTTTACTGGTTTTTTGTCTGATGTCATTGACGTCAAAATCAGTTCGTATTCAATCGGCAAGTGTCTAGAAAACCTAAAAATATTAAGCCGAAAACCAGCTTAATCGATACATATAGTGGTTATATTTACTTAAAATTAGGTTAAATGAACTTTTTCGGAACTTTCTACGTATATTAGAACGTTTTATTAATTTAGAAGGATTTCTGTACGCATTTAAATTCGAAAATAAATACTCAATTCTGATTGGTTAATATTATTCGTTCATTTACTTCGTAACAGGGGGGGGGGGTGTCAACCTCTAAGAACCGCCCCTCACACCATAAGTATAAGTATAAGTCTCCAAGACAGTTTGAGCTGAAACAGACCTGAAAGGCTCTAAGAGCACATAATGCCCGCTGGGCGCTACCTGTTTATCCCGTTTTTGAGGACGAAAAGTCAAAAGCGTCAGACGAAAAATTGGTCAAGCGAAAAATCGCATAAAAAAAAGACCGACAGGACTAATATAATTGCTACAAACTTCGTTTGAGAGCAATTAATAATAATAATAAAAATAATAATAATAATAATAATAATAATAATAATAATAATAATAATAATAATAATAATAATAATAATAATAATAATAATAATAATAATAATAATAATAATAATAATAATAATAATAATAATAATAATAATAATAATAATAATAATAATAATAATAATAATAATAATAATAATAATAATAATAATAATAATAATAATAATAATAATAATAATAATAATAATAATAATAATAATAATAATAATAATAATAATAATAATAATAATAATAATAATAATAATAATAATAATAATAATAATAATAATAATAATAATAATAATAATAATAATAATAATAATAATAATAATAATAATAATAATAATAATAATAATAATAATAATAATAATAATAATAATAATAATAATGAAAATTTTGCTCCTGCGCAGCGGAGCAGCATTATACTTATAATCTGCGGTGCATCAACAGTAGCTTGTTCACACCAGTCCTTTTCTATTATTCCCCACATCACAGACTGTTCAATTTGTGAGCATATGAATGCTATTTTTTGGTGAACTTTAACTTGGTACGATTATTGCAACCAAGATTGGTCAAAATATAGTCAACTTGAAGCTATGGTTCAGTGATGGATCATCCTCACACAGACAGCTTCACTTATGTGGATGAGCTTTCACTTAACCATAGCTTCAGGCGACCATAGCCTAAGCAATCTTGGATGGATGCAATAATGGTACTGAAATACATACATAAACAACATACTTAAACGACATACATAGTTTCACAAATTTAGCTTGGCATTATTTCAAGAGGGATTTGAGCTTGATAATGAGGGTTGAGCTAATATGTAGCATGACAAAATTCCATCAGATTAAAATCCAGCGTGAAAACATTGGTGAAAATAAAGTTTACTAGCACTACATTTAGATGATCACATCTCCAATTATTTTGGGCTTAAGACTATGCTTAGGCAATTCTGGAAGAAAAGGGTCAATTATAGCATTATTCGGTCAAGCATGGTGTTTTCTTTTTTCTTTAAAGTTCCAAATTGTCTTATATATTATTCCGTCTGAAGATTTACAATAACATGATCGTCCTATATCCTATGAGTTGACGATGGAGCGCGTGTACTATTGGAAAGCTGAAAACGCTACACAAAAAATTTGTCTTGGTACACTAGTGTGAATAAAGAAGCTGCATGAAAAAAGTTTTGTGGCAATTTAATATATGATCGATAAATTTGAAAACATAATTTTATAATTTGATAATCTGAATATATTTATTATCCTCCTAAATCATTCCATAAATGTTTTTGGAATAAACTGATATTTATAAAGCCATTGGCAACACCGGAAGCAAGTTGGTTATTTTCTACTTATGAAAACTGGAAAAAATCTTACATATGATGATTATTTTGTTTGACTTTTCATGATAAACGTTATCTTGCAAGAATACATGAATTTTCAGAAGAAAGAGCTCTCGTATAAAGTTTTGTAAATTTGAGCTCGGATTCTTATCTTAAAGCACTATCTTTCAATTAAATCTTTTTTTGTGAACGGTGTTTGAGTGTGTTTTTAGGTAATGGTTTTAACTTCAATCCCCACTTATTCGCGAGCTGAACGATTCTGTTGTCAGATTTTGAAAGAAAAGTTTTGAAGGATATTTTAAAGCTGTGAAGAGGTTGTCAGATAAACCATTGCAATGACTGAGTAAGGAAAATCAAAAAACCATCGTTCGTAAAGGTAGCTAACTTAATACTTAAAGATCATTTCCAGTTTTGCCCTATGAAACTAGGAAATTTGCTCATGTTTATGAGCACTAAAGCTAAATATTTTTGAAAAAACATGAAAGAAGGCATAAATCCATGGCTAATAGTAACGATATGCTCTGTTTAAGTGCTCAATATCTGCTGGGTATACCCGCTTGGTATATATTTTTGTAGAAATAACTATGAAAGAAGTAATGAATTGTAAAACTGGAAAATCTATCCGCATAACAAACTTTATGTGGAGTTGTTATTTGAGCGTTCCGCATGTGAAGCTTGATCGTGAAATCAAAAGCTGTTTGTTTGGATATGCACCGGCTGCTAGCCAGACTGCTTCATCAAATCTACGAGAATCGGAAATGCCAACTTTGAAAGACAAAATTCATAAAATATGCAAATGTATAATCGATTTTTACTAAAAATTATTTCAAGTTTCGGTATACAAAGTCCTCTTCATTGAACTCATTTTGAAGCCACATTTATGCTGAAAACAAAAAGACGTTCACTTCATTTTTCACAATGAAATGGTCTACGTCTACCTTAAAAATATCAAACAAAACGATAGTGGTTTTAGTTTTGTCTCAAGTCTTCAGTTGTATACACAGCCTTGCTAACGAATGCGAGCTTAGCCATGACACTCAAAACTGTGCTTTCAAAATTCCTAAAAACCCACTTTATGAGAAGGTGAGAGTGATGTATAGTGGAGAGAGTATTGAAGAGTGTATGTTGAGAGTGGAGGACTTGAAGTGGACTGTGGGACTCTACTGTGGAGAGAGTGAGTTGTGTGCACTTGGATTGGATCTAGAGACTGAATATGAGAGTAAGAGACAGAGTGACGTCACTCCTGTCAGTGAGATGTGTGATGTACTCGTGAACAGACAAAAGACCAAATGTGAAGATGTCCTTGTAAATCTTTACAACATCAAGATCTTACGAGGCAAGTAAAAAATTTTCTAGCAAAACCGACAGCTTTTTGAATTATAGCTGCGGAACAGACATGCATGCTGTAGAATACAGATGCAAACAAAAAAAATAGCTGGCAGATTGCCTGAAAACAGCTGCGATGGCTTTGTAGACTTTTAGTCTCAAAATACAAGTAAACGTTGCCGGCAGGTTGACAGAAAATAGCCGCTGTTGACCCATTTGCTGGCCTTTGGGATGAGACAGAGAGAAAAGAAAATGGTGCAAACTGAACAATTTGAGATGCGCTTTTCTAAGTGTCAAAAAGTGTTCTAATTTGGCGAGCAGTTTTAGTTAGATTATTTAACCGTAATTTTATTCGGCTTCTCAACTGAGGGCTATCAAGACAATATTAATCTGAGGACAGAACTGCTCTAATTAACTCTGGCAACCTAAAAACTATTAATTAATGACCGGGGTCTATTTTCTGTCCCGTTTCTTTTGGTTTAGCCATTGAATGCCTTCACTATATTTCGTCCGTTTTTTTTTCAAGTAAATCTCAAATCAGGACAATAAACTTTGCAATAATTCCTGTTTGAGCAGTATATTTTAGGGAACTTTGATAAATTAATATAAGGTTTATAACGTTAAATTTACGTGCCAGAGTTTATCGGTTTATCCTATTTTGTCTTGATTTTGCACTTTTATATGCGACCATATTCGCTACATTGCTTAAAACAATGAGTAAAAATATTTTTTAGAGTTAATGACAGAATAGCAAAAGGAGCATTTTCTTAAATGGCAGTATGTAGAATACTTTTGATAGTCAGTGGCATCAAAATGAAAAGAAACAACCACATAACTATAGGCCAAATTCCTTAAAATTTCTATTTTTTTAACAGTTCTTGTGCCTGAAAGAAAGAATAGAAATACAAATGAACGCATGACTCGAAAAGTCAATCAAACAATTCGAAATTAAACGGTATTTCAGGAGGAGAAAACTTCAGCCAATATAAAAAATTAAGAAATCAAAATTACGCAACACAAGAAGGCCACTAACAACAGTTGTTTTTGAGAATACGCAAAAGGACCACAAGAAAAAAGTAAAGCATGTGAGACTAATAAAATCAAATTTTGTTTTTTAAAAGTAAAATGTCAAAATCATGAAAACTTCAGTATTATTTCAAGCAACCAATTAGATTCACTTATTCATAGTCAAAAAAGAAACTTGTCCTTGAAGCAAATTAAAAAAAAATCAATTTTTGCAAAAACTCGAAAATTTGCCAAAATTTTGGGAGCAAAATAATGTAAAGTAACAGAAAGCATAAACTACGGACTGAAGCACGTAGATTAACTAAATGCTCATTAGCAACCAAAGTGACCCGTCAATAATGAGAATAAATGATCAGACAGCAATAAGTGCAAAGAATGATAGCAGTCTCAAAAATTGAAAAATTGATTAAAATTGAATAGCGTATAAGTCATAAAAAATAACAACTATGATATGAAACGATTAGTTATTTCAACTTAAGCATTTTAGCAGTTGATGAGACCTGTAATTTATGTGGCTAAGTGATAACACAATAAAATGAACAAACAAGAGACGAACAAAAACAAAAAGCAGTCTAAAAGCAGTTTAGAATAAGTTACGCTTCAAACCTACTTGTTTTTTTTCTCCCTGAACTACATCAGCGCGACTAAATTTATTATTCCAATTTGACTTTTCATTGACGTGAAAAAGCCCAAAAAAGTGTGTACAGATCTTTGAAAAAGACAGCAACGCAATGCAATCCAAATATTTAAATATTAGGGAGAGCGCCTAAATATTAGCCAATTAGAGGCTGACTGCAGGTATGTCAAACCAAAAAAAAAATAGAAACAAAACAAGCTGTGATGTATCAACTTTGATAGAGATGTTTTCGTTTCAAATTTGCTTTTAAATTTTTGTTTCACAAGTTGCTTTTAATAACCTTCGTACTCTTTTGACTTCAAATCCTTACATTAAGTTAATTAGTGTCAATTTATTACTGATGCAAGTCATTTTGAGGTTGGGGTGAGTCACTTGTGAGTGAGGAACAATTTTTGACTAACTTTACTCTCAATATGACAATCCTCACTCTCCAATTGACATTAAGCTTGATATTAAGCAATCACCCTCATGAACAAAGCTCTCGCTCCAAGAAGAGAAAATAATGATATCATGCACTCAAAGCGGTAAAAAAATTGTCAAGAGTCAATGTTTAGAAACCGACTTGAAGTGAGCATGACGTCAGATACTGGTAGCAAATCTCGAGATAATAAAATCTTATAGCCAAAGAAACAACGGACGCGACTCCACTTTCGGAAAAAGCTATCAAACAATTAGAAACAATTGAACTATTCGAATATCATTTCAGATTCGATTCAGCAAATAAAATATAGAGAAAATATTGATTTGGAGGGAACGAAAGACAAAATCATTACGAGGAAGAAGAGCCCAGCACGGCTCATCCAAAATTCTGTCGGTAGAAACTTTTCTCCTCTCCTCCATTATTAACTAAACTAATCTACAAAAGTTTCAATGCAAGTGTCGAAAAAAAATCCTTTTTTATTAGACAACTTAGAATTTCGGAAAGAAATACAATGCATTCACAAGCTGTCCAAAAATTAAGAAAAAAGTCTTCAAACATTCAGCATTAAATTTCTTCTGCAAGCATTTACGTGGAGAGTGATCTTGAAAAACTTCAGCCACAAAAGTTTCAATTATTTGAAACATAATATCCTATAAAATTTTCAAAACGCCAACATTTTGACATTGGCAAGAACTGAGAAACTCAAAACAATTGAGAGGATAAATAAATTTTTCAGCTTATCACTGAATATCATTATGCAAAACAATTATATCGCGTCATATCACTATGCGACACAAAAGGCATCATAGGAAGGCAAAAGACAGATAAAAAACACAGAAAATGACATCATTTAAAGAAATTCGGTCACATTCTAAATCCCTAACAGAAAAAAACTCACAAAATTTGTTAAAAAATTTTAATTTTTTCAATTCAAAAGTGCCACTGGTTTTCCAATCTTTTCTCAAAAAAATTCAAAACATTTCAATATGCAGACAAAAACAACGAAAAACTTTGAATCTGCCATCATAAAATTTGAAGCAAACAACGCCAAAAGATGGCTGATTTATCAGTTAAAAAGCCAATTCTTCCTGTGCACAAAAATGCGTTTACAAACCGTAAACGATCAGAACCTAAAATTGAGAGAAATGGATCAGATTAATAAATATAAGAATAGAAAACGGCTGCGTAATGAATGACTGAAAGTAGAAAAACACAGGAACTCACTGTTTGAGAAAAGTGGTACTTGATTTATTGAATCGCCGTTGCTAAATAGACTCATTAAAAAAAATGTGCTCTGAGAAATAAAATTGAAGAAATAACTTAAAAAACGGAAACGACAGAAATTTGAACACAAAATTCGCATTGGCAAGTTAAGTAAATCGCCAATGATAAAATCAAATTATCCAATTGATCAAAAAAATGTTGCTCGAGAGAGTGGGAAATGAGGTGACGCACGCAAAGACCGTTAGTGAGCGCAAGAAGTAATTCTAAAAATGACCTGGCAATTTTCCCCATTTCAAAAAAATGTAAATAAAAAAGAAGTGCAGACAACGAAACAAAAACACGGAGGTACACCTTTCAAGACAAAAAAGATACTATTTTAAAAAGTTAACGGCGGCCATTAATCAAGAGTTAATTTCTTCTATGCTTTAAATGTATCCAGTATGGTCCAGCGCTTCCAGTATATGTCTGGCGCATCGTTAAATCTGGCCGATTGTGCGAAAAAAACAAGTAGTGATAAGAAGGGCAACAAAACTGACGTCTTATTTTCTGTAGTACTTAAAGAATATGTCAGTTAGTTTACAGTACAACTAAAATATAAACAAAGCTGCCTAAATGGGCCCCTAAGCAGGAGGACAATTTGTTGAGATTAGTAACAATTAAAATTTACGATATTAAAACTCGATAAAACAAAGAACCAAGGCTTTTAACATGACTTGTGTCTGAGCATATAGTTTCCTTTGGTTTAGCCTTTCGAATGAACTTATTCACAAGATTGCGTGAATCAGTTGCAACCAAAAAACAATTCAAATTAGCTGAAACACTTATTAAAATAAGTAGTAAGTCAAAAAATGAAAATGAAATCGACAAAAATAAAAGGAAGCACTAAGCCATAGCAAAAAAAAGTGAGAAGTCTTTCCCTCTTTCTTCCTCGCAGAGCTGGGACATTTTTCTATCACAAAAACCCACAAAAAATTTGTTCAACTGATAATTTAATAATTTGAAAGTTGATAACTTTTGTTCAATTTTAGTTGGCAAAGACATGAAAAAAGTCAATCTTTTTGATATGGGCGAAAACAAACAAAATCAGAAACAAAATCAGAAACAAATAATTGTCTCAAATTAAACAGCCTTAAAAATTGAAAATTTGCAGATCCTTTTGCGACCAAAAAGGTGCCATAATAGAGCAAACGACAGACGGCCCCATTAAGAAAATTAACACATTGGATAGAAAAATTTTTAAAAAATGGGTTATTTCAACATAATAATTTTTCTATCATTTCAAAACTTTTGATGGTAGTTCTCTTTTGTTGAGGAAATCTCTAAAAAAAGGAGCATAAACGGCAAATTTTAAACGGATTGAATTGTCTTTAAACAAATAATTAAAGCAAAAACTAGAAAACAAATTGAGTCTGAAAAAAATTGCAATTAACTTTTCAATAATTATTACAGCAGGCTCTTAGAAATTGATTCTTTTAAATGAAATCAACAAAAATAGAAAAAATTGAAAAGAAATTGAACAAAAAAATTTCCAAAATCTCATAATTACGAATTCGAAGATGTAGAACAAAGTGATGTTAATCACTACACATTAATTCGTTTTTATTTGAGAAAAAAAATCGCAAACAATAGAAAGTGAACGTTAAGGACAAAATGTAACAACTTTAAGAAAAACGCAGCTTTGTTGATTTGAAAAAAAAAACAAAATAAACAAAGTTATTTAAAAGCAAAGAGTTCATTATTTAGAGCAAAATCAGAATCTTTGACTCATCTTACTCAATTAGTTTGCTCCAAACTAAAATATTGATGCAAAAATTATAAATCTGCACACCAAATGTAAAAAAAAAATTGAACGAATTGTCTTTCTGAGCTCTCAAACAATTATAGCTAAACAATAATTGATTTTTTAGTCACAAATATATCATACTTCACTTTTTTTTGGAAAAGCAGTAATACAAATTCGAATAATTGGAAAACCAACGGAATCTGATTAGTTTGAGTATTTAATATATGCATCTAGAAAAACATCTTACGTTACAAACAGAGAAACGCAATACCTGCCTCTCTAAAGTGTCGTTGCTCGACAAAAAAGATATTATTTTAAAGACTCAAAGGCGGCCATTAATCAAGAGTTAAATTCTTCTATGCTTTAAATGTATCCAGTATGGTCCAGCGCTTCCAGTATTTGTCTGGCGCATCGTTAAATCTGGCAGATGGTGCGATAAAAACAAGTAGTGATAAGAAGGGCAACGAAACTGACGTCTTATTTTTTGTAGTACTTAAAGAATATGTCATTTAGTTCACAGTATAACTAAAATATAAACAAAGCTGCCTAAATGGGCCCCTAAGCAGGAGGACAATTTGTTGAGATTAGTAATAATTAAAATTTACGATATTAAAACTCGATAAAACAAAGAACCAAGGCTTATAACATGACTTGTGTCTGAGCATATAGTTTCCTTTGGTTTAGCCTTTCGAATGAACTTATTCACAAGATTGCGTGAATCAGTTGCAACCAAAAAACAATTCAAGTTAGCTGAAACACTTATTGAAATAAGTAATAAGTCAAAAAATGAAAATGAAATCGACAAAAATGAAAGGAAACACTAAGCCATAGCAAGAAAAAAGTGAGAAGTCTTTTCCCTTTTTTTCCTCGCAGAGCTGGGACCTTTTTCTATCAGAAAAACCAGCAAAAACTTTGTTCAACTGATAATTTAATAATTTGAAAGTTGATAACTTTTGTTCAATTTTAATTGGCAAAGACTTGAAAAAAGTCAATCTTTTTGATATGGGCGAAAACAAACAAAATCAGAAACAAAATCAGAAACAAATAATTGTCTCAAATTAAACAGCCTTAAAAATTAAATATTTGCAGATCCTTTTGCGACCAAAAAGGTGCCATAATAGAGCAAACGACAGACGGCCCCATTAAGAAAATTTACACATTAGATTGAAAAATTTTAAAAAAATTGAGTTATTTCAACATTTTAAACGGATTGAATTGTCTTTAAACAATTAATTAAAGTAAAAAATAGAAAACAAATTGAATCTGAAAAAAATTGCATTTAACTTTTCAATAATTATTACAGCAGGCTCTTAGAAATTGATTCTGTTAAATGAAATTAACATAAATCGAAAAAATTGAAAAGGAATTAAACAAAAAAATTCCAAAATCTCATAATTACGAATTCGAAGATGTAGAACAAAGTGATGTTAATCACTACACATTAATTCGTTTTTATTTGAGAAAAAAATCGCAAACAATAGAAAGTAAACGTTAAGGACAAAATGTAACCACTTTAAGAAAAACGCAGCTTTGTTGATTTCAAAAAACAAAATAAACAAAGTTATTTAAAAAGCAAAGAGATCATTATTTAGAGCAAAATTAGAATCTTTGAGTCATCTTACTCAATTAATTTGCTCCAAACTAAAATATAGATGCAAAAATTGGAAATCTGCGCACCAAATGTAAAAAAAAATTGAACGAATTCTCTTTCTGAACTCTCAAACAATTATAGCCAAACAATAATTGATTTCTTAGTTACAAATATATCATACTTCACTTTTTTTTGGAAAAGCAGTAATAGACATTCGAATAATTGGAAAACCAACGGAATCTGATTAGTTTGAGTATTTAATATATGCATCTAGAAAAACATCTTACGTTACAAACAGAGAAACGCAATACCTGCCTCTCTAAAGTGTCGTTGCTCGACAAAAAAGATATTATTTTAAAGACTCAAAGGCGGCCATTAATCAAGAGTTAAATTCTTCTATGCTTTAAATGTATCCAGTATGGTCCAGCGCTTCCAGTATTTGTCTGGCGCATCGTTAAATCTGGCAGATGGTGCGATAAAAACAAGTAGTGATAAGAAGGGCAACGAAACTGACGTCTTATTTTTTGTAGTACTTAAAGAATATGTCATTTAGTTCACAGTATAACTAAAATATAAACAAAGCTGCCTAAATGGGCCCCTAAGCAGGAGGACAATTTGTTGAGATTAGTAATAATTAAAATTTACGATATCAAAACTCGATAAAACAAAGAACCAAGGCTTATAACATGACTTGTGTCTGAGCATATAGTTTCCTTTGGTTTAGCCTTTCGACTGAACTTATTCACAAGATTGCGTGAATCAGTTGCAACTAAAAAACAATTCAAATTACCTGAAACACTTATTGAAATAAGTAATAGGTCAAAAAATGAAAATGAAATCGACAAAAATGAAAGGAAACACTAAGCCATAGCAAGAAAAAAGTGAGAAGTCTTTTCCCTTTTTTTCCTCGCAGAGCTGGGACCTTTTTCTATCAGAAAAACCCGCAAAAACTTTGTTCAACTGATAATTTAATAATTTGAAAGTTGATAACTTTTGTTCAATTTTAATTGGCAAAGACTTGAAAAAAAGTCAATCTTTTTGATATGGGCGAAAACAAACAAAATCAGAAACAAAATCAGAAACAAATAATTGTCTCAAATTAAACAGCCTTAAAAATTAAATATTTGCAGATCCTTTTGCGACCAAAAAGGTGCCATAATAGAGCAAACGACAGACGGCCCCATTAAGAAAATTTACACATTAGATTGAAAAAATTTTTAAAAAAATGAGTTATTTCAACATTTTAAACGGATTGAATTGTCTTTAAACAATTAATTAAAGTAAAAAATAGAAAACAAATTGAATCTGAAAAAAATTGCATTTAACTTTTCAATAATTATTACAGCAGGCTCTTAGAAATTGATTCTGTTAAATGAAATTAACATAAATCGAAAAAATTGAAAAGGAATTGAACAAAAAAATTCCAAAATCTCATAATTACGAATTCGAAGATGTAGAACAAAGTGATGTTAATCACTACACATTAATTCGTTTTTATTTGAGAAAAAAATCGCAAACAATAGAAAGTGAACGTTAAGGACAAAATGTAACAACTTTAAGAAAAACGCAGCTTTGTTGATTTCAAAAAACAAAATAAACAAAGTTATTTAAAAAGCAAAGAGATCATTATTTAGAGCAAAATTAGAATCTTTGAGTCATCTTACTCAATTAATTTGCTCCAAACTAAAATATAGATGCAAAAATTGGAAATCTGCGCACCAAATGTAAAAAAAAATTGAACGAATTCTCTTTCTGAACTCTCAAACAATTATAGCCAAACAATAATTGATTTCTTAGTTACAAATATATCATACTTCACTTTTTTTGGAAAAGCAGTAATAGACATTCGAATATTTGGGAAACCAACGGAATCTGATTAGTTTGAGTATTTAATATATGCATCTAGAAAAACATCTTACGTCACAAACAGAGAAACGCATTACCTGCCTCTCTAAAGTGTCGTTGCTATAAACAATGTTTTTTTAAAAAAAGTTCTTTCAATAACCTAAAAACAAAAAAATTAAACTTCAAAGAGATGTCTTATATTAGATCGTTCATAAAATTCGTTCGCACCTATATTTGTTTGCTTTCTCTCAGAATGTAGCATGACCAGGAACTACTATCTGTTTCTCTCTGCTTTTGGTTTTTGTTCAACAAATTGGCCTAATTACTTGTTTTCAACCAACGTATTGATTTTTACATATTGGTAATCGTCTGATAAGGAAAACCCAAGATCAACATTTAAGATCACCATAATGAAAAGTATGATTGAAGAAGATTAAACTCATTCTCAAGGCACATGAAATTTAATTTTTTTGAGTAATTTAAAAGGAGAACTTTTAGTTTAGCTGCAGTTCGAGTATACGACAGCGGTGTCATACTACAGCACCAGGTTCCGATATTGTTTTACTGTAATTGCCTCCACACTAGCATATTTTTGTAGTGATTAACTGGAAGATCATAACACTTCAGATATTCATCAGGTCAGAGTTTTGTAAAAAAAGAGACTGTTGTTACCTTTTTGTTACCTTCTTTTTTTTCAAGGAAACATTTATTCATAGTCCTGTGACAAAAGAGATTTCTTCTCCTTTGCTTAACGTCAGAACAATTTTGTATTTGGTGTTTCAGTGAACGACTACACGTGCCTTGGACAAGGGTACGAGTACTGTGAGAGAGAAAGACTGACTAACTGCCAAGATGTGTTGGGGGGATTTTTATGTTCAGGATGTCTGGTAGGAACTGAAGCAGTTCGTGACGGCGATGAAACAAAATGTAAAGGTTAAAAGACCGCATTATACACAAAATAGATACCTTGCCTGAAGAAGTCACTGAGGATACTCACAGGTTTTTCAAAAATAGCAAAAATTTTCTACGTATTCAAATATATCTATAGGTATTCATATGTATTAATTTGGGACTGCATATAGTATAAAAAATATAGCTAGGTCAACCATGAATGATCGCAGAAAAAATTGTCACAGGTATTTATTTTCGATTCTGTGACGTTTTAGTCCGATAAAAGCTCTGGAAACTGAGTTCCAAGCCACCAGCATCTGTTAACATGAAAACTTCAAAATTGAACCGAATAACGGTGAGTGATGATGACGAAACAAAATGCCAAGAAAACATTAAACTATATACTTGACTAGCTTTGGAATGCTCTTTTAGAAAATGTAAAAATTTGGAAACCAGCAAAAAAACAGAAGTTATAAAGCCTAAAAATAAGCAGCACATTTCAAACTCATAAACGAATCCGATGACCATTTGAGTTAAAATTATTCCATACTTATGGAATAATTTTAATTCAAATGGTCATCGGATTCATTTATGAGTTTGAAATGTACTGCTTAATTTTAGGCTTTATAATTTCTGTTTTTTGCTGGTTTCCAAATTTTTACATTTTCTAAAAGAGCAGTCCAAAGCTAGTCAAGTATATAGTTTTCCCAAAACTTACAAGTTTAACTATTTTCTGGTACTTATTCTACGTCAAAACAATTTTTTCTTCTCAATACCTCCGGTTTCCACTGCAGATGCGGGCTCCATTGCAGTTGCAAACATAGCGTGGAGACAAACAGAGGCAAAAACGAAGAAACCAACTTGAAATTTTGAAAAATTATCCAAAAATTGAAAGTCTTAAGTTCTTGATACTAATGCTGAGTTTGATGTGCTCTTAAAATCTATCCCTTAATCAAAGGATAAACGCTAAAAAAAACTAAAATGATCAGAAAGCGGAAGAAAGTCATTCTCTTTAACTCAATGCATTATAGTTGAATCAACGGCTTGAAAACAACCTAGCTCTAAAAAATCTGAACGGTCTACGGGCCATACCGATTTAAATCCCATATACGCAAAAATTGAAAGCGTCTGCAAACAAATGGCAGGAAAAATTTGAAAAGAAATTCTCCAGTAAATGTTTTCACAGTTGTAAACTCTGACGAAATAACAGAAGTTCGAATGTAAATTCAAAGACGTTTTATCTCAATATATAAAGCATTATAGCAACAACATATAAGCAACGTGTCTGTATTAGCGATGATCATAGCAACTAGTGAAAGCTTAGACGGCAAGGTTTTTTCGATGCTCTTTTACTGGTTTTTTGTCTGATGTTATTGACGTCAAACCAGTTCGTATTCAATCGGCAATTGTCTAGAAAACCTAGAAATATTAAGCCGAAAACCAGCTTAATCGATACATATCATGGTTATATTTACTCAAAATTAGGTTAAATGAACTTTCTCGGAACTTTCTATGTATATTAGAACGTTTTACACGCATTTAAATTCAAATCTAATTACTCAATTCTGATTGGTTAATATTCTTTTATTTACTACGTAACATCCTCCGGCCCGGAAGAAGATGTTGGGAAAACTGGTACAAGTTTTACAAGCGGACGGACGAGTGAACCGGTCGACGTACGTAAAACGGCGGAGCGCGCGACGCTATCGGAGCCGTAACGGAGATCCACAATCCGAGCGGTTGGGTAGTAAACCCTAGGGTTGGTTTCCTCAACTATCCAAACCAAGTCACCAGTCTTAAGGTGTTGCTCGGCAGGCGTCTGCCACTTAGAGCGTCGGTTCAGCGTCGGTACGTACTCTCTGATCCAACGGGACGAGATCGCATTAGCGTACGACTGCGCACGGGCGTAGCGTTTACGATGGTCAAGCTCGTTATTGCCGACAACAGACGGAATACTGGTAGAGTATTCTCCTAAAAAAAAGTGGTTGGGCGTTAAAGCGTTCAAATCGCACGGATCGGCTTATGGGTGTTAAAGGACGCGAATTGAGAGCATTCTCCACGAGACAAAAGGTAGTATGCAGTACCTAATCCGTGAGGCGACGCGTGCCAAGAATAGTATACAACACGCGTTTGAAGCTGCATACCAACCTCTCCCAGATACCCCCTTGATGTGGTGCGCTGGGAGGATTTAACCTCCACTTTATGCCTTTGTGAGCGAGCTCAGCTGCAATGTTGACAACTCCAATAAAGTTAGTGCCATTGTACGACCAAATCATGGCAGGTGTACCCCTACGGGACACAAACCGCTCAACTCCCATAACGCAAGAACTGGTGTCCATGGATGTAACTATCTCGACATGGACCGCGCGAGTAGTGAGAGAGGGGAAGAGGAAGCCCCACCTCTTCTCAGTGGTACGGCGGACAGTAACATAGAATGGCCAAAAGTAGTCAACGCCAGTGTTCGTGAAAGGGAGGAGACTGGTAAGCAAGTCTCTCCTTAGGTAAATCAGACATGATTGGCTGCATAGTTACAGCTTCGAATTCTCGGCATCTCAGGCAGTGTGCTTTGATAGAACGCAAGGATGATCTTAGTTTCAGTATTGTATAGTGTTCCTGCACAATTGATCTTAGGTATTCAACGCCTTGATGATAATGCTTTACGAGCGTGTGTTCAAGGAACAGTTTTACAAACGGATGACGTGCATCTAAGATGATTGGGTACTTTACATTAAACCCAAATTCAATTAACCGCTTGATGCGGTCCGAGGAACGGATTAGCCCATTTGGACTAATAAACGGTGAATGTGAAGCAATTCGGCTACTCCGTTTAACGAATTTATTGTCAAGAAGATCTTTTCTTTCGGCTTCAAAAGACTCTCCTTGTACCAAGTACTGTAGATGACGCTCGGCTTCGTCAAGCTCAGTAGGGTCAGTAATGCTACCATCGGGGTTACGGTAGCCGGCATGTTTCGGCAGCAGCCGAAGAACGTATGCGGCAATGCGCAAGTACTTTTTGATAAGAACTAAACTTATCAAATGGGAATAACGACGGAACGGGAGTTGTCTGTTTTTTAACAGATGTAGCGAGAGAGACAGTATCTTCTATGATGATTGCTTGGTTGACGCCAAGTTTGATGTTATTAATGACGTCTTTGTTCGGTAAGAAAGGGAAACTTGAGTTAGATAAAAAATGTGGACCATTGATCCAACTGCTTAGTTGCAAAACCTCAGCGGACATTCCACGCGTGCCAGCGTCAGCTGGATTATCCTTAGTTGCGATGTGGTTCCATTGGTCAACGCTTGTATACTCCAAAATTTCACAAACGCGGTTTGCAACAAAGATTGGTTGCTTTTCATTAGAGTTTATCCACTGAAGAACGGTCGTGCTTTCTGTCCACATGAAAAATTGGTTAACAGTTACAGTAAGTGCCTGAATAGTTTCGTTTTTCAGCCGAGCGGCAAGTAGAGCTGCTTGCAATTCCAGTTTAGGGACAGTCATTACTTTCATTGACGCCACGCGCGCTTTCCCCAAAACAAACGCAAGCTCCGTTTTTATCTTGCCCGTAGGAGTTGTTAATCGGGCTCGAAGAAATGCGACGGCACTAAAAATATCCTGGGAACTGTCACCGAACATATGCAACTCTGTATTATCAAAGGGTCCACTAAAATAACTTCGAGGAATTTTGATGTTTTCAAGCTTTGGTAAGTCCGCACTCCAGACCAAAAATCTTTGAACCATGTCCTGTGGGAGCTCGTCATCCCATTGTTGTCCTGTGACACGCCAGATGTCTTTTAAGAGCAATCGCGCACCGACGTAAACGGTGCGACAAGACCAATGGGGTCAAAGACTTTCGAGACAAGACTTAGGACCAAGCGTTGCGTGAGGAACTTGGTGATAGCGCAGCTTTTACCCCGACTCACAACTAAAGTGTCACTAGTGTGATCCCACTTTAACCCTAGCACTTGCGATGAATCCTCCTGGCAGGAAACAATAACCTTGGGCTAAGTAGATTGAGAGGAACCATCAATTCGATCAGCCAGATTTGATACTTTGCTTACGAACTTTGTAAGCTTGAACCCACCGAGATGGAGAAGATGTACCAGTTCCTTCGATCTACTGATGGCTTTCTCTGGAGACTCCACTGAGTCAAGATAGTCGTCCATGTAGAAATTTTCAAGGACGGCTTTTGCAGCTTCGGGGTAAAACTTGGCATTGTCTCTCGCAGTGCGTTGTAATGCATAGTTGGCGCATGAGGGCGAGTCTTTAGCCCCGAATATATGGCGCGTATATTGATACACTACAACGTCAGTTGTGGGGTCCTCCCGCCACAGAAAGCGAAGTGATGGTTGATCTGATGGTAACACGCCAACCTGTAGAAACATTCCCTCGATGTCGGCGGAGACGGCATATGGATGTTGTCGGAAGCGAAGAAGTACGTAAATAAGATTTTGGAGCAGATCAGGGCCAGTGAGCAAAGATTTATTCAGTGAGGCGCCATGAAATTTTGCTGCTCCATTGAGCACCCTACGCACCTTACCTGGTTTGCTCGGGTTCAGAACCGGATGGTTGGGTAGGTACCAATCTTTATCAGACCGGCTCTCAATCTTGTGAGCGTCCGGAACCTGCATCCGGAATTACATACCCCTTATTTAGGTCTTTTTGATGGTATTAGTATACTTCTCCCTGAGGTCTTCATCCTTGGTCAATCGTTTTTCGAGAGACTTTAGTTGCACAAGGGAGGAGAAGTAATTATTGGGGAGCTTGGTGTTGTCTGCTGCCCACAGCATTCCGACATCGTATCTCAAGCCATCGTGTACCGTCGTATTCTCGAGGATTTCGTGAGCCCTTGCGTCTGCTGCAGATCTTGAGTCAATCTGCTTGTTTGCTCCGAATGATTCAATGTCGTACCATGTCATTACTTGACTTGCTAACTCCTTGTCAAGTTCGATATTCACTTTAAAGCACGTTGAGGTTAAACACGAACTTGATGGTAACGGACCGCTTAAGACCCAGCCTATGGGTAAGCGTACGGCAACGGGTGAACGCTTCTCATCGGCAGAGAAGTATTCTAACGGGCGGATGGCATGATAGACATCTTGTCCGAGTATCACCTCAATGTCTTTATAGGAATATGTCACAGGATCAAGGACTGCTAAGTGTGGGTAAGTCTCTTGCAGGGCCTGTACATTAATAATATCAGAGCCGACGTTCAGACTCTCTTTAACGAAAGGATTGATGGTAAATGGTTCGAAATCTTGATGTTCTCTTGGTTTCACAGTAACTTCAACGATCCTAGTGTCAACTACCTCTTCGGTATTAATACCCTCGAAGTTACTTTAGTGGACCCTTTGATAATACAGAGTTGCATATGTTCGGTGACAGTTCCAAGGATATTTTTAGTGCCGTCGCATTTCTTCGAGCCCGAGTAACAACTCCTACGGGAAAGATAAAAACAGAGCTTGCGTTTGATTTGGGGAAAGCGCGCGTGGCGCCAATGAAAGTAATGACTGTCCCTAAACTGGAATTGCAAGCAGCTCTACTTGCCGCTCGTATGAAGAAGGAAATTATTCAGGCAATTACTGTAACTGTTAACCAAGTATTCATGTGGACAGACAGCACATGACAGGAGGTTGGAAAGAACTATGTTAGCAGACCACAGCAAAAACTCAAGCAAACAACCTAGCCGTAGCTCCAGAACAAACTTAAGTCACACCCTAGCAAGAAGGAGAGAAGCTACTGCAAGACAATCTAACGTAATTCATATTGGGTTTATAACGACAAATTTAACGACAAACTAAATTACGGCAATGCAGTAGTACACTAAAAAGATGTAAAGGTCAAAAAATTTACTAGCCGTAACTCTAGAAAAAACTTAAGTCACATCCTAGCAAAACCCAAACCACAACAAACAATCAGCATACTAACGGTATTAAACAAACTACAGCAAAAATGAATAAACTACAATAGTGTATTTGTAGACTAAGACAGCTGGAAAAATCGAGAAACACTCCAGCCGTAACTCGAGAATAAACTTAAGTCACACCCTAGAAAGCGACAAGACCGAACCAACTACAAATCATACAGGTACACACAAAAATACAGCAGCAAAATCAAAACACTGCAACAGGAGGGCTAGTAAATCCGTAAAGTGGAATAGTCGCAGGACAATCCAGCCGTAACTCGAGAATAAGCTTAAGTCACATCCTAGAAAGCCATAAGACCTAAACAACAATTCAGCATGCTAGCATACTCAACATACTACAAGAAAAACAACATACTTCATCACATATGACATACTACATCGAAATCCGGAAAAGTAGCAGAAGAAAACGAAAAGCGAAAACTTGGGAGAGCGACGTTCTTGAAAAAAACGGAACACGGAGAATTGAAAAGATAAAGGACGAAAAGGACGCAAACGAAACGGCACAAAAACCCAGCGACAAAAAAATAGAGGACGTCGATAAATTTTTTCTGTAGGCCGGAGGTTGTGAAAATTTTCACAACTTTTTCTGTGTATTGAGTGTCACTCAAATTACGAACCTTCTTGTTGAGAAATTGATTTTTTGACAAATCTGTCAAATTTTTTTTGCTTTTGTCCAATTTTTTCAAGTTTTGGTCAATTTTTTTTTGCAAATTCTTGATTACTGAACGGTAATCCAGTAAACTTGACGGTTTTATGCTCGAAAATATAGTTTATCAATAATCAGTATTGATTTTCAAAAATATTTCGAATTGCCTTAAAATTGACCAAAAATTTTCAAAATTGAACAATTTAGCATTATTTTCTCTCATTTTTCTCTATATCGAAGATTATTCTTTCATATACGAACCGACTATATCAATTTTTCAATTTTTTGGTAAGTCTATCAAAAATTTTCAAAATCGATGTTTTTCGCTCCTAAAAATTTTGTTTGTGGGGCGTTAATGGTGACCTTCTACTAATATTTTTCAAGATATGGTTTAATTTTACTACCCCCTGCGATATCCAAAAAAAAACACGGGTTGGATTTCTTGCCGTCTAAAATTTTATATTTATTATAGAATTACAGCAGAAAATATTAATATTTGTTTTGGTTTTGTCTTACAGTTTTCGTCACAAACTTAATCATTCAAATTGAGTGCAAGAAACACAAATGGAAAGTATACACCTCTCCAGCAGCCGATGCTCGGAATGGTTCTGAGCATTGGATTGGCCGATTGAGCTTTTCCAGCTTCACTTCTGTGCGTGTTGGCCTCATTTCTGTGTGAAAATGATGATGGCAGAGCAGCATTGATGATTCTATCGGTAGCCGTTGATTCCAGGGATCCAGTTCTCTGGAGTCGAGGTGGGTTTGGAGTTGAGCCGACTGGTTGACGATCTATTCTGCTTTGGATTCCAACGCGATTGTTCTCAATTCGTGTTCCCCAGATACTAGGGTGGTCAGACTGCACATTCGCAGGAACTACCAGGTTCTCGGTGTGAATAGCCGACAGCGACTGTTCAGTTGCGTTGAATAAATCATTCTCCACTGTATTGACAAACCAAATAATTTAGGCTAAGTGGGTGGCAAATAATAGTGAAAGATAAACGTTTTATTGTCTTTCGTGAAACTAAGCAAAAGTCAGAGGTGTCCGTTTGTTTTTGTCGCGGCACCATGTAAACTCTGACGAAATAACAAAAGTTCGAATGTAAATTCAAAGACGTTTTATCTCAAAATATAAAGCATTATAGCAACAACATATAAGCAACGTGTCTGTATTAGCGATGATCATAGCAACTAGTGAAAGCTTAGACGGCAAGGTTTTTTCGATGCTCTTTTACTGGTTTTTTGTCTGATGTTATTGACGTCAAACCAGTTCGTATTCAATCGGCAATTGTCTAGAAAACCTAAAAATATTAAGCCGAAAACCAGCTTAATCGATACATATCATGGTTTTATTTACTTAAAATTAGGTTTAATGAACTTTTTCGGAACTTTCTATGTATACTAGAACGTTTTACACGCATTTAAATTCAAATCTAAATCCTCAATTCTGATTGGTTAATATTCTTTCATTTACTACGTAACAACAGTAATGCGTTCCCAGCAACTTCAGCGCAACTAGCACATAGAACGCTACTAGAGAGAAATTAGTTTTCAATCAAACTAAACTTTCATGAGCTTATGCCAAATTATCCAATTTTGAAAAACTAATCGAAAAACTGTGTGATCACATCTTACGAAAAAGAGAGAGCGCCAATAATATGAAAATGCTTTTTAAAATATCTCTACAAAAAAGGAAAGATTGTTGGAACAAAATTTTGCTCTGTGAAAAATTAATGTTGCCTTGGATGGATTATTAGGCACCAATTACTTGGCGGAGACAACAATTGAGAAACGCAAAGATCAAAATTCTTTAAAAAAATTTACCTAAATTTTCGTCTTTTTTTCCTGTTTAACTGGAAAAACTGTCCTGTTTTCTCTTCTTGGCAGCAAAGACTATGCAATCTAAAATTATTTAGAGAACACAACCAGTTGTTGCGAAGGTTTGAAAATAGTAGATAAACGCATAAAAAGAAGAAGAAAGACAAAAATCGGAACAAACTGACTCAATTTTCTCTGCAAGGAATAACTCAAAACAAAAACCAGTCGATTCAAAAGCACAACGAAAACAATCAACTTCATCATAACTTCCCCCAATGCAATATAAATATGAAGAAGAACACAAAAAAGTGCTTGAAAAATCTCTAACAAGGTAAAATAATAAACAATTTATCAGAGCTGAAATTAGAAATGTACTTTTTGCTTTAGAGCGCGCCCAAAAGGATTCCAAACGTGCTCATAATAGATTAAATAAAATCTCTTTGAGTGAAAATAATCAAGATAGCGTTTGATGGAAAATATTCGCTCACCTTTCAAAATTGTTTTACACCTACTTTTTTCGCTCAGTCTCAGAATCACGAACTAAAAGCTTAGTTTTCCTTAGTGTTATTCAGCAGGTTCAATTAAACACTTGTTTTCACAAGCGACATTAACTGACAATGATTAAAAAAACAGAATTTGTCTACAACGCTTCATCGAGTTTCAAAGAATCGGAGCGTCTGAAGAATAGCTTTGATTGGTGTGACGTTAATTAATAAACAAGATATGAACAAATATCAACAGATATCAAATTAAATATGAACACACATCCTCAGATATCAACAGATTTAAATAAAAGGAAGTTCTAAGGAAAAGACTACCGATCAGTTTATCAAAGAATATAAAACGTTAACGGAGAAGGCATTTGGCACGCCAATTATTAATTGATTCATGGTTTCATGTTTCTTGCTTTTAGATATAAACGAATGTGACCTTGGATTCTGTGGATCAGAAATGACAGAATGCTTGGATAGTTCGCCTCTGTACACTTGCACATGTCAACGGGGATACAATTTCAATGGTTCATACGGCACAGGATGCGCAGGTGATGAAAAAAATTCATTTTGAAATTGTGATTCACTTGAATCTCACTGCAAAAAATATGCAATTTTTATGGTGCCGTGATCAGATATACATATCAATTGATCATTCATAGTGAACAATTTTGAAGTGTTTTTCAATGAAGTATCAAACGTTAAACTTTCAAAAGTATCGGACTTTTTAAACGTTGACGGGCAAAACTATCAAAAGATAGGCGGAAGAACTATTTTCAAACTACTGACTCAATCATATTTAAGCCAACTTTAGTTTTGTGGTGAAACAACCAAGTTAACGCTTGAAATAACGACGACATTTCAGATAAAAACAAACCAGAAAAAAAGGCTTAAACTATCAACTCGAAATAAATAATAAGGTAGTTTACGTCTGATTTTTAGTAACGAACTAACGTAAATTGAGTGCAACTACCTCGAGTTGTGAAAGAGAAATGTATTTAGAAATGTCAAGATGAACAACTTCAATAGGATAAAGAGAATAATGGTTGGGCAAAACTTTGCCACGAACAGTTGATTCAAATTTTGATCAAGAGCAAACAAAAAAGGTTGCTGAGGCTCATGAAGATACATAATTTGATAAAAAGCAGCTAATTATAAACTTTAAGCATACCAGCAAGTACATATATTTATATTTCTCCCTCTTGAAAAAATGTTTTCATCGTAAAATAGTAGCGGTAATCTGAAACAAAAATTAGCTTGAGATATTTTTCCCTCACTTGGAGAATTGACTTCCTCTACCTCCTCTATTGTAAAGGCTGCTCAAGAATCTCAGCCGAACCGGGATAAAATAGCCTGGTTTTGATTGAATTTGAGAATATTCTTTGTGATAAATTATATTTAATCTCGTGCTGATGTTTGAAAGGCTTCAGCCATTTGCTAGTACTGTTGCTAACTTCTTGTCAATAACACTCAACTAATTTAGACCTCGGAAGATCTTAAGATCCAACAAAATTTAGCTTAAAGACTAAAGATGTTGAAGAATGAAAAGAATGAAATTATAGTCTTTTCTGAGAGCCAATTGCTCTTTCTGACAGTTTATAATGGTTCTGAATACAATATAGTTGCAATATTCAAAAAATGCGGTTAAAGCAATTAATCATATAAATTTCTTTGATAAGATTATTGACACTTGTTCATGATTGTTTAATCAATTAAAGTGATTTAAATCAATATTTAGAGAGTAAAAGTCAATTTTGGTGACATAAGCACGGATGACTATTACATAGCGCTAAAGGCCTCAAGTATGTGACATTTGGCCACAAATAGACACATAAAGTATCATAGAATTAACATTTTAAAAAGTTTAATCAAAAACGAAAGATATCAAAAATGCACGTCTTTGCAAATTTTAAGTGCAAATAGCCACACTTTTAAGTATGACGCAATAATTTTCCATGTCTACATGCTTAAGTTATAGGTTACCCTAACCATGCGTTATAATCTTGGGTTGCTTAGGGTTTTCCTTCTCGAAATCGGTGTTGGAGATGAGATATCATAGCCCGGTTTTCGAGCTTTAAGCTGGACTGGTTCCTCACTGAATCCGATTGTCTAATAATCTCGTAGAAACAATTTTTTGCTCGGACGCTTAAAAGGGCTTTAACTTTTATAACATCATTGTCACTTGTTTACGGTTGGTTAATCATGTAAACTAATCTAAGTGAAAATTTACCCAAGTAAATGTCAAATTACTGCAAAATTTGTTCTTGTTGAAATAAGCACGAAATGGTTGTTACGTAGCGCCAAATGCTACTGAGAAGACGGTAGCTGTTTCAGAAGTTAGCTCTTGCTGCCTGATGCCTCTCGTTGTTGATTTGAAGTGGCGCCAACAAGTATTCAAGAACTTCTAGCATCCAACCATCATGGCTATTAATGAAAAATTTTATTCCAATCAATTTTTCATTTGAACACATCGAGGAAAATGTAGGCATAATTACTTTACTTGGTAGTAAATTTCAGTGGTGGGAAGTTTACTAATCGGATTTTGTTTTTTACAAAATCAGAAATAGAATTTGCCGAAATTTTCATGCAAAACGTATTTAGATCTATAAGTTTAGAGTACATCAGTAGCTATAAAGTTAAGTAGAACGAGAGCAGAAAGACCGAATTTGATGAATATGAGTTTTTCACATCACTCTTTGCATTTTGCGAGCTTCTTACCAAGTCCCACGTTTTTGCAGTCCTTGCAAGATTTTTTGCAGTGCAATTACCTGGAACAGTGCAATCTAGTAAACGAAAAAGTTTTGCTTAAAGTGTTTTTTTCTCAAATCTTGTCTGTGGCAGTTATAATTAAAAAAAGCATTCAGTGTGAGTCAGAATTCAATCACTTAATTCTATCTAACTAATCAAAATAGAACGAGGCCAGTATAGATATCGTTTCTTATTTGTTTAGACATTGACGAATGCGATGCTAATATCAACTATTGTGGCTCTCATTCTGGCTGTGTGAATAGTGATGGATCTTACACGTGTCAGTGCGCACAGGGAACAGAACAAAAGTCCTTCTCATACGGATCGGGTTGCGAAGGTTAGAATTTGATAAGCTTAACGCTATCAGAAACAAGCAATTTTATGCATTAGGTTTCTGCAATTGTAACCTAATTTTGGCTAAAATTGTGACCATAGAACTAAACAAACAAATGACATTCAAGTAAAAGATCATTATGTTAATTAGCTATTCAAGTTGAATATTCTTGGTTTATTTCGTGATGATATAACACGGACGTGTTTCCAGTTGATTTTGTTTTTGTTGAAAAACTGACAACTACTGCTTTTATATTTTTTAGTTATTATCGACTGAGGTAAAAACTATGGTTATGGCGTTCAAAATCGCCTATGTCTAGACTTCCAGATCGTGTAATTTTCAGCGCATGGCGCTCCTGGCACGTTAATTTTGGTCAAGTTACATAGATTTTCGGTGTAGGAAGTCAGCGGGGTCATTGAGTCGACAGATTTGCAGATTCAAGGAGCAACATGGTTGTTTCAGACATTAACGAGTGCAACACATTTGGGGATATTTGTGGAGATCATACGTGTCAGAACCTGGTACCACAATATATGTGTTTGTGCAATGATGGCTTTGAGCAAGACCCATCCGATCCCACGCGGTGCATTGGTTAGTCACTTATGTCTTGTGTACCTGATAGATATCCCGACTATTTTCAGTTCTCTTTTCAGCACAAGTCAAATCTTGCTTCTATAGTCTGTGGCAATTTTGGAACGAACTCTCAGAAATCAAGCGAAAAACGTAGACATTTAATACGATGGCTCTGTTCGTCTTTGTCGTTTTCTTCTTTCGTTGATCTTTTTTAGTTTTTATTCAAAAATTGTCTATTCATAATTTATTTGCCTTAAAAACAGATTTGGTCTTGCTCTACGGCTTGTCTCCTATCAAAGGCAACGAAAACTTTACACCACTCCGTTTGTTTCAGCGGTTTCCGATCGGTCCAGATATTACGTTTTTGCAGTTAACTTTTGTGAACTGTATTACCCACTATACTGCAGATTACCGTTGCATTACTTGATACTCGATTAGTCTCAAAAATTAAAATTTGTTTCGCTCAGAATAAAAAAATCAAGTTAAAATAATCAAATTTTTGCTTGAGTTTTTATTAAAAACTCAGTTTAAAATCGAAAAAGGGGAATATGATGTCATTGTTTGTGATGTCATTATATTTCGAATACGATGCCTCTTTTTTATGTGACCTAAATTTAGAAAAAAAAACGTTTGTTTTTGATTCTGGATTTATTGTGGTCGCTTGCGGCCAATTCAGTGTTATAAGAGCGTTTTAAACCCGAGTTCTGAAGAAACATGTAGACTAAGCTAAAGTTTTTTAGCGTTTTTTTGAGTTCCTGTTGGTTTTTCGAACCAATTAACGACTATTTTTGCCGTTTTCCGGACCTAATTTTGGCTAATTTTGGCGTTTTTCGGACCTATTTTTGACAATTTTTGGCCAAATTTGGCGTTTTTCTCACCAATTTTGGACTTGCCAAGATTTGGATTTAGACTTACCAAGTCTTGGCCAGGATTTGGATTTAGATTTGCCAAGTCTTAAATCAGACATGGATTTAGACTAGCCAAGCTTAAATCAGACTTGGATTTAGACTTGCCAAGTCTTAAATCAGACTTGGATTTAGACTTTCGAAGTCTTAAACCAGACTTGGATTTAGACTTGCCAATTCTTAAATCAGACTTGGATTTAGACTTGCCAAGTCTTAAATCAGACTTGGATTTAGACTTGCCAAGTCTTAAATCAGACTTGGATTTAGACTTGCCAAGTCTTGAATCAGACTTGGATTTAGACTTGCCAAATCTTAAATCAGACTTGGATATAGACTTGCCAAGTCTTAAATCAGACTTGGATTTAGACTTGCCAAGTCTTAAATCAGACTTGGACTTAGACTTGCCAAGTCTTAAATCAGACTTGGATTTAGACTTGCCAAGTCTTAAATCAGACTTGGATTTAGACTTGCCAAGTCTTAAATCAGACTTGGATTTAGACTTGCCAAGTCTTAAATCAGACTTGGATTTAGACTTGCCAAATCTTAAATCAGACTTGGATTTAGACTTGCCAAGTCTTAAATCAGACTTGGATTTAGACTTGCCAAGTCTTAAATCAGACTTGGACTTAGACTTGCCAAGTCTTAAATCAGACTTGGATATAGACTTGCCAAGTCTTAAATCAGACTTGGATTTAGACTTGCCAAGTCTTAAATCAGACTTGGACTTAGACTTGCCAAGTCTTAAATCAGACTTGGATTTAGACTTGCCAAGTCTTAAATCAGACTTGGATTTAGACTTGCCAAGTCTTAAATCAGACTTGGATTTAGACTTGCCAAGTCTTAAATCAGACTTGGATTTAGACTTGCCAAGTCTTAAATCAGACTTGGATTTAGACTTGCCAAGTCTTAAATCAGACTTGGATTTAGACTTGCCAAGTCTTTAATCAGACTTGGATTTAGACTTGCCAAGTCTTAAATCAGACTTGGATTTAGACTTGCCAAGTCTTAAATCAGACTTGGATTTAGACTTGCCAAGTCTTAAATCAGACTTGGATTTAGACTTGCCAAGTCTTTAATCAGACTTGGATTTAGACTTGCCAAGTCTTAAATCAGACTTGGATTTAGACTGCCAAGTGTAAAAAGTGACATGATCATAGTTCTGAGTAAGTAATGAAATCGCACTGAAGTTAGACTTGCACAGTACTGAAATTGACTTGGCGTTAGTCCCGGGGGGCTGCATTAGCACATAGATATAGATTGAAGGGCGTTTGACGGACCTTTGCCGGATATTTAGCTGGATATAATATAAAAAAACAGGTATAGCTGTGTCAATTTTGTGGTCACAATAAGGTACTTTCACAACCTTCGAAGTTACAAATCAGCTATATTCGTGTCATCCTGGCTCGCAGATCAGGCACAGCACTTTAATTTTGGTTTCACTGTACAGAGCAGAGTTCGTTAGGACTGGCAGGTGTCCCAATTTTGTTTTGTTTATATCAGGCTGTATTACGCAATTATCTCAATGTTTTCTTATGTAACACAAACGACAGACCCCATATTCGATCTATTTTCCATAACCGCGATGAAAGCAGCATTTTGTGGAAAAAAATAGAAGTAGACCTTCCGATAGTTTTTCTGTAATACTAACAACTGCGCGATGGCTATTCATACGCCTTCCAGTAATAAAAAACAACTTTATGTTGCTTACAAAATAGTTTATATTTTTTATTGGTAATTAGGAAAAATTGTAGTGGAAAATGGAGTAACAAGTAATAAAAGATAACACCGAGGGCAGCATCCATTTTGTTTTTGTGTCTGATCTTATGTAAGATGCTTTAGACGCCACACAGGTAGTAGGTAGTAGACATCTTTCAAATGATATATAACATGGGTGTACTGTGGTCAGCCCGGGTCATGAAGCCCAAACTAGTCAAAATTTGTTTTTGATAGGCATAAATGATCTCAACATTTGTTACTCTAACCTAGACGCTTTGGTTTTTGTTCTCGATTGACATTCTTTTCATATCATTACAACTTTGTTCAGGAAATGTATCATTCGGCGAAAATAAACCGGGCAGCAAAAATAATATGGGCAAATGATTCGTCGAAAAATTCCTTTCATTGTGAAATGAAAACATTTGAAATTGTTTTAGAACGAGACGAATGTAGTCCGATCAGTTTGTGTGGAAGTGATCACGTGTGTGACAATAGAGTATTCCCATACTCATGTCAATGTAATCAGGGCTACAGTTTTGACAGTAACATATATGGCAAAGGATGTGAGGGTTAGATTGTTTGTTTTTAGTTGCGAAAACAGTTTTCCAATAGTGAACGTTTGGGAAGAAAAACGAAATAAAATTCTGCCACCCTGAATTTACGAATGGAATCGGGTTTTTAGCTTTGCATTGCTCAGTATTAGTCCTTTTATAAACCGCACATTTAATGTAATAGCACACAACCGCACACAACTAATTTGAAGAGAATCTAGCACGAATCGTTGAGATCGAATTTTTTGTTAGCAAGATAATTTTGTTGTAGTTATTTCATATTGAAAGATCAAGCGAGGGGACACTGGTATACTCGAGACTGCCATACTTGATAATCAAAAAAGGAACCTCTGTGGTTTCCTATAAGACAAAAAGAGCTTCATAGTATGCTGAATCACATATGATCATTTTTATGGTTAGTACGATTCATATATGACCTTCTTATGGAAAACACGAACCATATATTAACGTTGTATGCTTGCAAAGATTCAGAAATCCAAATTTTTATTTAAAGTATATTAAGTCTCAATTTAAACCGTAATATATTTAATTTATTTCATTTATACTCTGACCTACACTGCCCATTTAGTTGTTTGCTGTTAATAACTTAATGGGAATTCAATGTGTTTTTTTAAGTACTTTTTAAAATCGGCGTGGAGAGTGCATTAGCAACGGAACCACGAGAATGCTCTCAATAAGCGGTTTTTCTCAAGGGCAAGAGTTAATTAAGCTTGCTGTTATAAAATGAAAAGAGAAAGACTCATCTTTAACTTCAGTTTTGGCTATTGGGGGACATTGGAACACAAGTTTTTTAAAATTCGCCTAAAATAGAAAATTAAACTGCGCATTAATGTGCTTAGGATTGATCTAATAAAAGCACTTTTCTCATCTTATATTTACTCAAAAAAACTTTGAAGTGCCCGACTACATTATACAGACTACAGCTGCATTTTGAATACATTTATTTTCTATGTATTACTAAAAATCATATTTTGATTGGATAAGCAGAAAATTTTTTGACATTTATCATGTAACTACTAATTTTTTTGAATGATTGTTTTAACGTTTCGTAAGCAACCATTTGTGTCTTGAATAAATACTAAGAATCCAATAGGTCTTATTATCATTATTGATATAGTTTTACAGTGTCCAACCCGGATAGACCTCGACTTACGGAAAAACTGCTAAACCAAAAACTGCATAAAAGGGGGATTTTTCAGACCTGTACTGGATGAGTGGCTTTAAAAAACTTATTTAAAAAGCAATTGAAAGAGAGAGAGAGAGAGAGAGAGAGAGAGAGAGAGAGAGAGAGAGAGAGAGAGAGAGAGAGAGAGAGAGAGAGAGAGAGAGAGAGAGAGAGAGAGGGGGGGGGGAGAGAACAAAGTTTTGAAATCAAGGGGAAGATTTGTCACAATAAACCCCGTCTGCTGAACAAATCAATTTCAAATATAAAGATTTTTTTGCACATATTGCGCTAAAATTTCTAAAAGCCAGAAATCTTAAAATACGACCTGCTTCTAATTAGTTGATTATTTTAGATATAAACGAATGTGCGAGTTCTCCGGACATTTGTGGTGTTGGAAATGAATGCAATAACAGTGTATCGCCTTATACGTGTCACTGTACGCAGGGATACGAGTACAAGGGACAATACGATCAACCGTGTGAAGGTATTCATCTGATTACAAAACATAATTAATCAACATATATTTTGACCCATATATTATAAGCTTATATTGAAAAGATCTGACGCAGAAACAGAAGCAGTCGGCTCCATACAATTGGCTATTTAATCGGCTCCATGCAAATTTTTGAGCATGATTTTACTTTGAAATATCTTGACGAGAAACAATAAGCAATTTATCGTAGTTCACAGAAAGGTTTTAATTGCTACAATCTTGCAATAGCTGTGGAATTGTAAGGAGTAATTTATAAATGTCAAAAATAAGTTGAAGATATTTTGATGATAATTTTTTGAGTGATTAGATGTGAATGAGTGTGATTATGAAGTCTGTGGGAATGATGCCTTGAATTGTGAGAACAATGATGGTGGATACACTTGTGAGTGTCCAGACAACTTCTACTTCGATCCAACTGTCTATGGGTCAGGATGCATCGGTTTGTATATATCAACAGTGAAGCATAACCCACGAACGCCAGTTGACTGTTTGTTCAAAAAGATTGATCTCAAACAACTGGCGAGCGGTAGTAGCTGGCTTTGGCTTATCGAGGCTAGCTTAGGAGAGGGGAAGGGAGAAACAGGTAGGGCAGCGGGGGGGGGGGGGTTTCAGGATTGTTCAATTAAACATGGACTCAATAGTGATCATTCTGGGTTTGCTATTATTAAGAGTTTAGCAGAGATCCTCGCCAGATAAAATAGGCATGTTCAAGAAGTGATCGTTTTGTGAATTTTGAGACATTGATTTCCCTCTTCGACCGGTATTTTTTTTAAAAAAATGATCGTTTTGATTGTGTTTCACTGTTTTTGAACTAAAATTTGCTATATTTTCAGCTAAATTTGTTTGACCGGTTATTTACTGAGTTGACCGTTCTTGACTGGCATTTCAAGAAGACTACAAACTCTGATTGTTTTTCTGAGTTTCAAAAGTGCTCGAATCATGAACTCGATTTTACTCAATTATTCTTAACAATTGAACTTTTTCTTTAAATTTTTAAACTTCTCGCAAAATGAGGAGGGCGGATTGTCGAATAGCGAAAAAAAAGATCGCATTAATTAGCAATCTGAGAAAAAGTGAAGTTTCCATGCATACGCAGATAATGGTAAAATAAATGTAACCATGCTATGGCAGTTAGCGAAATAGCAATAAACGAAAGAAATCTCCAACTGGTGGGCCAGCGGGGGCGGATTTCACAAAGATTACCAGAGTGTAATATCTAGATGACATCCACAACCTATCTTTCAAGCAAAGTAAGACTATGTATGTTCGTTGTTCTCTATTTAGGATTTACAAATTAATGTGATTTATTTAGTAATGTCACAAAATGGCTCTTAAGCGAGCTGATCGGTTACGTTTTTTATGACGAAGTTTTGGAATTCATCTATCAGGACGTAGAAGGAACCGCCAAAAGCGGTATAGTTTTGCTATGGCTACCCGTGAAAAACGATAACTTCTGTCGTTTATAATCTGGCTAGAAAATTTCATGTCAATATCTGCAAAGGATCAAACACGATCTTGCGGGTGGAAAAAAAACGCGTGGGTTTTGGATGTTTCCCGCTTTAAACAATGGTTAAGTTCTGTCATTTCCTATTTGTTTTAGAAACCCAATTTTAATTCTGAATATTTTAAAATAACAGTAATGCATAAGGGTGCGCGTAATCTCCTTGATTTAACAAATGTTTGCACTGTTTAACTTTCATGATGTTAATTGATGTCGCAGATATCCGCAATGACGAGGAAATATGGCTGAATGTGTTCTCAGTGGAAGCGTTTTCGGGTGTAGACATTGCGGAATACTTCAAAAATGGTTCTCCATTTCCCGCAAGCCCCTCCAGCAATCTTGATGAGAGTAAAATATTTCGCCATGAGCGTATGGAGGAGCGACTGGAAAAGACAAAATTCATTAGGTTCTCTGTTTATGACCTTGATATGAACAGAGCGAAGTATTTGATATTCAAACCACTGGATGATGACAGTTTTGAGTCTTGGTTCTTTTGGGACAGAGTATACTTCAACAGTGGCTGGAATTTTGACGACAGAAGCGCAAGCAGCAATGGAAACTTGTTCAAAATCGGGAATATAAATAGCTTGAATGTGCGTTTTTTCCAAGTGATAGACCGATATGACGCATGTGGGGACTGGGGCTGGTTTCTGGCCATAAATTACATTCCTGATGTTACTAAAACATGTGCTTTTGAAGAGTGGTGGCTTCGTGCAGACTTCATCAATGCGGGAAAGACCAATCCACACCAACCGCCGGCATTTCTGTACGCAGACACAACTGCTGCCGACAGATTTATTAACCACAAGATTGGAGGAAAAATAACTATTGACGTCTTCAGAGGAAAGTTTTTCTCTGCCAGCCTAATTACTTCATAGGACAATAAAAAATTCACATGAACTTCGATTTCGTCATTCTCGTGATTAGTTAGTGAGTCCTGAAGTATTTATCATTAATTGCTATTTAGTTTCTAATCATTGGTTCAAAATAAGGTTTCTCTTTTTTTTTTCAGAATTAGTGGGATAGCAGGAAAGGAAAGACAAATACTAAAATTTGTGACTTTATTTTAATATTTATTTATTGAATCTTTATTTATTGAATCTTTACATACCACATACTATATACAGAGTAAAAAATTGAAACCGATCGAATCATTTAAATGAACTGACTCGCTTTGGACCAAAGATCTTAGATTAGCATTCTCTCCAAACTGTTCAGCATGACATGAACGGGGTTCTACGGAACTTTGACACCCAAAAATATTGACATACGGCTTTAAATAAAGATGTCATTTGAAACTTGCAAGTATGCGTATGTGAATTGGTTGAATTGGTTTTAACTTTTAGCAAACAAATCAAGCTTTTATCCTTGATCTTCTACTGCTTCTCTGGCGAATAAAACAAATAAACATAAAATTCCGACCCAGCTCATCAACATTTTCAATTAATTGTGTTCCCAATGACGAAGAGATAGAAAAATTTCAAAAATCATATATTTTCAGCAAAACAATGAATGAATAAATTTATGCCGCTTTAGATGGCTGATGAAAACAGCCAATAAGGAAAATACGAGACAAGACAAACCTATACTTCAAACAACAAAAAACATTAATTACACCTAAAGGTTGAGGTGTATATTTAAAACAAGAAAACACAATAAGAAGACCAAAACGGCATCAGATAAAACCTAAACAATACAAAATACCTTTTTGCAAAAGTTTAAACAAGTGGGCGAAAATAAGCAAATTTGGATTAGTTTTGATAAAAAAGTCAAAAATTCGAAAAATTTTGGAAGAAACAATTCAGCATCCCTCCTCTATCTCTAATGGCAAATCCAATAAAACAAAATTGACAAAAAATTAAGGAAAATATGATTAGAAACAACGGATATCAGTCTTCTATTCACAAAAAATCAGTTTGTGTATATAGTTCCTCCTTCCTCACTAAAGTGTTATCGTAACAAAGATATCTATTGCGTCCCAAAAGGTACACGGCATAATACTTAAGCAGTCAAATTAGGTTTTTTTTAGAAAATTAAAGCATCGTTTTTTACGGTAAGACTACCTCAGCTTTTGTAACTATGGAATACAAAAAATTTGGTTTTCATATCTTTGTGAAATTTTATTCTTCGTTGGAGATATAATTAACTAACTAACTTTCAACAAACAAAAAGTTGATGAAGAACAGTTTTCCTAGGCACTACGTAATTCTTCTTTTTTATACGAGCAGCCAATAAAACTTATCCATCCAATTTCTTTATTCATTCGTTTGACAGAAACGGTTTTTGGTTAATTTAATGTCAATACATTTTTCGATTCAAGTCAGCGGTATCTCCAATTTTAAACCCAATTAAAATTTTGGCGACAATTGTCGTGTTCCAAACAGCAAAAAGACCTTTTTAATTAACTCTAGGCAATGTCTGCTAAAGACAATTGATGTATTATTAAATCAATAAGAGATCTGAGCTTTATTTTGCTGGTTTGTCAAACGCGTTGTATGTTCACTTCAATCGGTATGTTTTTTTTTCTTTGAAGCCTTTTTTTTTCAGGTAAATTCATGTTTTTATTCAGGTACTTTTATTAGTTGAAATTTATTTAGTGTGTTCAACATACTCAGACTTTCATGACATAGCAAAACATGTACATTTGACTGATAAATTATCTAACTTAAATTACTTCAACAGAATTTGCAATTATAACAAATTTCAATTCTGAAATGAAACAAGCTTTCGAATTGAAAAAAAAATTAGCAAATACTTGGTTGGTTACACGGGTTGGTTTTATTGTTTAGTGTTGGTCTTATATGGTGTTCTAAGTTGGATCCTGCTTCTCATCAATTTTGTTTTACGTCAAGTTTGTGATTTGCTTTGTTTTGTAAAGTCCTATAAAATTGCTTTGTCTTTCAAGATCACACAAGTTAATTTTAAGAAACTCTATCAATTGTTGCAAAATTTTGCTTTATTGACTTTTTATGAAACAATTGTTCTTTGTAGAAAAATGTTGCCTTGCGAATGGAATGCTGAGCTCAAAAAAACTTTCTTACGTTGCTTTTTGTGGTATAAATCAGGTTTTTTGATAAGATTTTGAAATTCAAACTAAAAACTTGCCAAGCTTTATTCAAAATTAGTCTCTTTTGTGATTAATGCAATCTCAGAAAAACATTGATTCCCAGCGTTTGAATTGAAATAGAAATATCTGAAAAGTCATCTTTAATTCAAGCAAATTTGATTTCATATAAATAAAGTTTTTTTTTCTTTCTAAACAATCTTTAATTACTAGAGTTAACAATTTCGGAAATTGCGACAAACTATAGTGAGAAAGGGCAGATTTGAAGCTAGAAATTACAAGATTTACAAAAGATGCAACCATTGAAAAAATCAAAACAAAAAAAATCTTATTCCAAAAATAACGATAAACTGAATAATCTCCAAAGAATTGTCTTTGCAATTGTCTATTGGTTGTCAGGGAAGCAGAAATGAATAGTTGTAGTAAAATTAGATTAGCTATTAGTAAAGTGAATAGTTGACCTTTTTCTGAACACCATCATGGAAAATTTGACAAGTTAACAATTTTTAAGTGAAAAAATGTTTATACAAGTGAAATTATTTTGAAGAGTGCACTAATTGATGCTTCAAAGAAGGGTCTCAGTGATAAACATAAATAAAACAGCTTGTGCATGACATAGTTAGTGTCTAACTAGTCGATTAAAATTCGCTTTAATCGATTTATACCGCATGTTTCGTCTGCTGTTTTTGATCGAAGAGCAATGAAAGAAATTTTTTCTTTGATAAAACAATCTTTGTTCATAATAGTTTTGTAAATGATTCAACAATAAATACAATAGCTAAAACTCGTACTGCTTTCGTAAAACTAGCTTGTTTGTCAGATATCTATTTATAAAGCAACTAAATGACTAATAAAATACTTCCAGGGTTCTCCTTTGCGTCATTCGTATACAAAATACTTTGGAGAACAAAATTGATAGTTTCGCTGGCGTAAAAAAGATTTAAAAAACGTCAAAATTGGATCAGAAGAAAAAATTATCAAACAATTTTTAAACCAATTATCATTTTAACTCGTCAATGAATGCAGATACATTTGCACAAAAACAAACATATCCTGCATTTGTCCGGAAAAAGCCACCGTAGACACAACTGACTGACGCTCACAGTGAAACAGATATAGAAATGTTAGGATAAAAATTGAAGAATGTCTTGTTTTTATTCTGAGTATCAAAAATTGATTTAATTTGGTCAGAAATTTCCTTAGATTCAGTAAACATGGTGATTTCAACCTATAAATTGATGAAAACTAAGCTCATTTCAACACCAGTTAGCATTATACACAATGTTACTTTGATGACTTTGTGCACCAAATTTTTAAACATTAATTCTTAGTGTCTGGGCTATATTGGTTTATCCTATTTCGTTGGGTATAGCTTTTTGGCCGTGACAATATATGCGTAAATTTAATGAATGAAATCTATATTCTATTCAGTTGAAACAATAAAAAAGTTCAACCAGTAGTCAAATGTAAAAATGGTGACTTTCATAAACAAAAACGGATAAACGAAATTGAAACATAGTAGGACCAGCCGCGAAGCCCCAAAATTGCGCCCTGATTCAGAAAATGAAACCTGAATCCGAGAAATTGGGTGATAAAACAATTTCAAAGTCAAACTGCTTTAAAAAAGATTAAAGAAAAATTCTGGCATCAAAATTATCAAAACCATTAATAACAAATAAAAATACAACAGGTCTTATAAAATATACAAAATCAAAACGGAGGGTTTTGGGTTTTAAGGCAGAGGAAACCCAAGGAGCAATAAATGTATTAAAATACAACAAAAATACCAAAAAGTAAAATTTCAGGAAACCAAGCAACAACCATTTTTCCTCAATCGGGATTAAAGCGATGATAGTTTAACATTGAAGAGCAAATGTTAATAGGTCTGTAAAATTATTAGCTGCAAACTAAAGTGTAGATTGATTTGATTTTACAACGTGTGAGTGCCAATTAGACCTGATATCTGCAATATATAGTAACAAAAATACGAGAAAAGCAGTAAAATACGACAAAAAAAGTAACCCTAAGAACTGACTGAAAATCATAGATTACTGTGCCTCACCGGCGGACCAATTGAACAATGCCAGTCAAGTAGATGCACAAATTTGGGGAAAAATGTCAGCATCGCTAAAACTGTTGTTAAAATTCTCAAAAGATAATTAAAGATACTCATTAGTACATGCACAACTTTGGAACCAGGATTTCCTAAACCCTAAAAATATAAAAATAATAAGACGACCATAAATTTTTCTAAAAAGAAAAATATTACAGTTTTGATCAAAATTTTGTGATATTAATATCTTCAAAACACTTTCTGTGTCTTTACAATCTTCTCAGAAAGACATCTGCAAGCCCTAAAAATCTTCAGTGGCTCTGAATGATCAAAAACTAATAAAATGTCAAAAAAATGGGATCTTGAGAAAAGCAACTCTTCCTCGACAGAAATAGATTTTGCACATTATTGTTCACTAGTGAGAGGGGACAGTTAGGGGCGCATACGATGGAGGGTAGTCAATCTGTTAGTCAACTATAGCTCATTAGTCAGCCAAAAGGTCAAATCAAATGGTCAAATGAAAAAAAGGAATCAGAAAAAAAGTTGACAGTACGAAAAGTTGCATAAAAAATATAACCCGTAGAATAATGGAACGGCTCGAAGAATCGTGTTTTTATAACTCTAAAATAAAATTAACCAATACCCAAGTACCCACAAAAGTGAGGGAACAATCAATGCGAAGTTATCCGCCCCATAAAACTACACAAATTTTTTTTAAAAGCAGTCAAATTTTATGTAATTTGAAGTTTTTTTGAGAAGTGGGGAGGGGTTTAAGGGAATATAACAGAGTCTTGCAGGTGGTGGCGTTTGTGAGGGACATATTTAGTTGCAGGTTGTATTCAGACTGGGGTAGGTATGTTTTTTTTTTGGGGGGGGGGGTTTGGGAGGCGTATGATCGTTGTGGGTTGGGGTGATTAGGGGGTAGGCAGGGATTTTGGCGGGGGATATGTATTTTGAGGTAAGTACTGAGAGAAAAAGTTATGTGACGAAAATCTCTCAAAAAAACCTTTTCATCTTAACCTTTTAAATTTTACCAGAGGTTACCAACATTTAAACATCAGAAACAAACTGATTACTATAGAAATCGTGGAAAACACCAGTGCGGCAATTTGAGTAAATACGCGCATGACGAATAAGATTGGAACATATTTTGCCTTGTGGTTGTATATTAGTTGCACACCCCAGAAGCACGTGCAATATTTTTACATAAACATTTGCTCTGTAATGACAAGTGCTCTGTAATTGGGGGAGCATAACGTACTGGAGTGGGGCATAAACGCAAAAGATCCTTGCGCTAAATCTTTCTATAAAAAAGTTGGAATTCATTGTTCTGTTTACAACCATCATAACCACCACCAAAAACCTCAATGCCCTCTCCGCAGTTACTACCAATTTTCATAACTGTAGAAAATGCTTTTATTGAAAGCAACAGTACGCCAATGGAATATAATGCCACTTCTGGAAGGGATCAAGTGTTTTTTCTCCTCCAGGCTGTTTTTTGATCCCTGGCTTCTCTGCGGCGGAGGTTTGCTTCTGATAGTTGAAAATATAACCCGTAGAATAATGGAAACGGCTCGTAGAATTGTGTTTTTATAAGTCTAAAATAAAATTAACCAATACCCAAGTACCCACAAAAGTGAGGGAACAATCAATGCGAAGTTATCCGCCCCATAAAACTACACAAATTTTTTTAAAAGCAGTCAAATTTTATGTAATTTGAAGTTTTTTTGAGAAGTGGGGAGGGGTTTAAGGGAATATAACAGAGTCTTGCAGGTGGTAGCGTTTGTGAGGGACATATTTAGTTGCAGGTTGTATTCAGACTGGGGTAGGTACGTTTTTTTTGGGGGGGGGTTTGGGAGGCGTATGATCGTTGTGGGTTGGGGTGATTAGGGGGTAGGCAGGGATTTTGGCGGGGGATATGTATTTTTGAGATAAGTACTGAGAGAAAAAAGTTATGTGACGAAAATCTCTCAAAATAACCTTTTCATCTTAATCTTTTAAATTTTACCAGAGGTTACCAACATTTAAACATCAGAAACAAACTGATTACTATAGAAATCGTGCAAAACACCAGTGCGGCAATTTGAGTAAATACGCGCATGACGAATAAGATTGGAACATATTTTGCCTTGTGGTTGTATATTAGTTGCACACCCCAGAAGCACGTGCAATATTTTTACATAAACATTTGCTCTGTAATGACAAGTGCTCTGTAATTGGAGGAGCATAACGTACTGGAGTGGGGCATAAACGCAAAAGATCCTTGCGCTAAATCTTTCTATAAAAAAGTTGGAATTCATTGTTCTGTTTACAACCACCATAACCACCACCAAAAACCTCAATGCCCTCTCCGCAGTTACTACCAATTTTCATAACTGTAGAAAATGCTTTTATTGAAAGCAACAGTACGCCAATGGAATATAATGCCACCTCTGGAGGGGATCAAGTGTTTTTTCTACTCCAGGCTGTTTTTTGATCCCTGGCTTCTCTGCGGCGGAGGTTTGCTTCTAATAGTTGAAAATATAACCCGTAGAATAATGGAAACGGCTCGTAGAATTGTGTTTTTATAAGTCTAAAATAAAATTAACCAATACCCAAGTACCCACAAAAGTGAGGGAACCATCGAAGCGAAGTTATCCGCCCCATGAAACTACACAAATTTTTTTTAAACGCAGTCAAATTTTTATGTAATTTGAAGTTTTTTTGATAAGTGGTGAGGGGTTTAAGGGAATATAACAGAGTCTTGCAGGTGGTGGCGTTTGTGAGGGACATATTTAGTTGCAGGTTGTAGCCAGACTGGGGTAGGTATGTTCATTTGGGGGGGAGGGGTTTGGGATGCGTATGATTGTTGTGGGTTGGGGTGATTAGGGGTAGGTAGGGATTTTGGCGGGGAAAGTATTTTGAGGTAGGTACTGAGAGAAAAGGTTATGTGACGAAAATCTCTCAAAATAACATTTTCATCTTAATCTTTTAATTATTACCAGAGGTTACCAACATTTAAACATCAAAAACAAACTGATTACAATAGAAATCGTGGAAAACACCAATGCGGCAATTTGAGTAAATACGCGCATGACGAATAAATTTGGAACATATTTTGCTTATTGGGTGTAGACTATTTGCACAACCCAGAAGCACGTGCAATATTATTACATAAACATTTGCCCTGTAACGACAAGTTCTCTGTAATTGGGGGATTATAACGTACTGGAGGGTGGCATAAATGCAAAACATCCTTGCGCTAAATGTTTCTATAAAAAGTTGGAATTCACTGTTTACAACCATCAAAACTCCCACCAAAAACCTCAATGCCCTCTCCGCAGTTACTACCAAATTTCATCACTGTAGAAAATGCTTTCATTGAAAGCAACAGTACGCCAATGGAATATAATGCCACCTCTGGAGGGGATCAAGTGTTTTTTCTACTCCAGGCTGTTTTTTGATCCCTGGCATCTCTGCGGTGGAGGTTTGCTTCTAATAGTTGAAAATATAACCCGTAGAATAATGGAAACGGCTCAAAGAATCGTGTTTTTATAACTCTAAAATAAAATTAACCAATACCCAAGTACCCACAAAAGTGAGGGAACAATCGAAGCGAAGTTATCCGCCCCATAAAACTACACAATTTTTTTTTAAAGCAGTCAAATTTTTATGTAATTTGAAGTTTTTTTTTGAGAAGTGGGGAGGGGTTTAAGGGAATATAACAGTCTTGCAGGTGGTGGCGTTTGTGAGAGACATATTTAGTTGCAGGTTGTAGTCAGACTGGGGTAGGTATGTTCATTTGGGGGGGAGGGGTTTGGGAGGCGTATGATCGTTGTGGGTTGGGGTGATTAGGGGGTAGGTAGGGATTTTGGCGGGGATAAGTATTTTGAGGTAGGTACTGAGAGAAAAGGTTATGTGACGAAAATCTCTCAAAATAACCTTTTCATCTTCATCTTTTAAATTTTACCAGAGGTTACCAACATTTAAACATCAGAAACAAACTGATTACTATAGAAATCGTGGAAAACTCCAATGCGGCAATTTGAGTAAATACGCGCATGACGAATAAGATTGGAACATATTTTGCTTAGTGGGTGTATATTATTTGCACACCCCAGAAGCACGTGCAATATTTTTACATAAACATTTGCCCTGTAATGACAAATGCTCTGTAATTGGGGGATTATAACGTACTGGAGGGAGCATAAATACAAAAGATCTTTGCGCTAAATGTTTCTATAAAAAATTGGAATTCACTGTTTACAACCATCATAACCCCCATCAAAAACCTTAATGCCCTCTCCGCAGTTACTACCAAATATCATAACTGTAGAAAATGCTTTTATTAAAAGCAACAGTACGCCAATGGAATATAATGCCACCTCTGGAGGGGATCAAGTGTTTTTTCTCCTCCAGGCTGTTTTTTGATCTCTGGCATCTCTGTGGCGGAGTTTTGCTTCTAATAGTTGAAAATATAACCCGTAGAATAATGGAAACGGCTCGAAGAATCGTGTTTTTAAAACTCTAAATTAAAATTAACCAATACCCAACTACCCACAAAAGTGAGGGAACAATCAATGCGAAGTTATCCGCCCCATAAAACTACACAATTTTTTTTTAAAAGCAGTCAAATTTTCATGTAATTTGAGGTTTTTTTTGAGAAGTGGGGAGGGGTTTAAGGGAATATAACAGAGCCTTGCAGGTGGTGGCGTTTGTGAGGGACACTTTTAGTTGCAGGTTGTAGTCAGACTGGGGTAGGTATGTTTATTTGGGGGGGGGAGGGGTTTGTGAGGCGTATGATCGTTGTGGGTTGGGGTGATCAGGGGGTAGGTAGGGATTTTGGCGGGGATAAGTATTTTGAGGTAGGTACTGAGAGAAAGGGTTATGTGACGAAAATCTCTCAAAATAACCTTTTCATCTTAATCTTTTAAAATTTACCAGAGGTTACCAACATTTAAACATCAGAAACAAACTGATTACTATAGAAATTGTGGAAAACACCAGTGCGGCAATTTGAGTAAATACGCGCATGACGAATAAGATTGGAACATATTTTGCCTTGTGGTTGTATATTATTTGCACACCCCAGAAGCACGTGCAGTATTATTACATAAACATTTGCTCTGTAATGACAAGTGCCTATCAAAATAACCTTTTCATCTTAATCTTTTAAAATTTACCAGAGGTTACCAACATTTAAACATCAGAAACAAACTGATTACTATAGAAATCGTGGAAAACACCAGTGCGGCAATTTGAGTAAATACGCGCATGACGAATAAGATTGGAACATATTTTGCCTTGTGGTTGTATATTATTTGCACACCCCAGAAGCACGTGCAGTATTATTACATAAACATTTGCTCTGTAATGACAAGTGCTCTGCAATTGGGGGAGCATAACGTACTGGAGGGGGGCATAAACGCAAAAGATCCTTGCGCTAAATGTTCCTATAAAAAAGTTGTAATCCACTGTTCTGTTTACAACCATCATAACCACCACCAAAACCTCAATGCCCTCTCCGCAGTTACTACCAAATTTCATAACTGTAGAAAATGCTTTTATTGAAAGAAACAGTACGCCAATGGAATATAATGCCACCTCTGGAGGGGATCAAGAGTTTTTTCTCCTCCAGGCTGTTTTTTGATCCCTGGCATCTCTGCGGCGGAGGTTTGCTTCTAATAGTTGAACTGGTGTTTCGAGGCGTTTCGTGAACCCATTGACGGCCTCCATTTTTTCGACATAGATCGAATCTTGAGGTTGAACTGCGGGAGGGTTTCCCACAGTTGATTTCTTATTTTGATGCTGTGGACTGCTGTTTTTCACTCATGACGATTTGTGAACAAATGTGCAAAATTAGAGCACGCAATCCCAATTTGGAATTCAAAAGTCTCCCGCCTTTGTTTTCACGACAGCAGCGGCCAGATGAACAGAGTGGACTTGTGAGGTGAGCTGGACGAGGTAGAGTAGACCTGAGAGGACCGCACATCAGAGAAGAAAAGTGGGCTTGATTCTTTTGTTTGTTTGTTTTTGTAGAAACCAGAAAGCTGAGACGGAGAAGTAGAAAAATCGGGATAGCTTCGATGCAGGACAGAAAAAGAGGAGCATAACAGAAGAGACACTCTTAGTGTGCTGTGAATACAAGAGAGTGTAGAGTGAAAGAGATACCATCAGAGAGCAGGAGGTGAGATAGAGGAGGGTGATCGCTAGTCAATACTTCAAAGGATTTTGTCAGCAGGTGGTAACAGTAGCGAAAGGAGTTTGTCAGCAGGTATCAAGATATTTTCTACAACTTATTTTCTATCATTTCACTTCCATTATGCTAATGCTTTCTGAATTGCTGTTGTTTATTAGGAGGCTATGATTTTTGGCCAATCTCCACAAGATTCCAAATCCAATTAAGTTAACAATTTCTACTGCAGCATGGATTGTTGCGTTTTTCTTCCGCTCCCTATCATTCGCATTATCTGATGTATCAGCTCTATTAAGCTGATAATTCAGATAGATGCTAAACAAGATTTTGGACGTGAAAGTTTTGTGACACGAGAGATTTTGGACGTGAAAGTTTTATGACACGAGAGTTCGTGACTATCTGTTACCGAGTAAAAAGCAAAATGAGCAAAGCACCTTTTAAAGCGAGAAATCTATTCAAGTCTATCCAGTGAGAAAGTTATTACGTCATTTTTTAACCATGTAAGCCTTACAAAAAGATTATAATGCACACAAAATGCGTTCTATTTCACGTAGAAAGCTCGGAAAAAGTAAGCTCATTTTCGTTGAGCCTACTAATAAACTAAATCGATTACGCTATTTTTAGGCTTAATGTTTTTATGTTTCGAAAACGTATCGGTGACCGATCTGAGCCGAAACTCGACTCAGACGAAACACCTGCTATCAATTACAGGTAGATTTGCCGGGCCATTACGATGTGCTTTTTGCCTTGATAAGTTTTGAATACAGTTGCTTACATCTTGTTTATGCGTCTCTTTTGAATACAAAAGCTTCAAAAGAGTGTTTTAGCACCTTTATTCTGGTGCCGCCGTTTTCACAATTAATTTTTGTTCAGCCCCTATCGATTCATTCACTTTTGATCAATTCTAAATCCGCAATATTATCCCAAACATTTGTTCAGTGTAACGCCTTGACAAGCAAAAATTTCAAATTTAATTCTCAAATTTACAACTCCTAAGAGCATAGGTTCTTTCCCAGTTAGAGGATTACATTAACACGCGCCCATTGTGACAAAAAAGAGGATTAAGTGATCAGAAAATGGTGAAATTGTTAACTTTTAGCGGTTCAACTGTTTCTGGTTATAACTGCTAAACAGTTTAATGAGATAGAGGATCTTGTTTAGTTTGAAGCTATCCCCCTCTCAGCGGGTAGTTTTTAGATTTTAACTAGGTTAATTTGTTATTTGTTTGGAAATAGCTCCACTAGAAGCTGTCATTTTCGGGCTAGATCTTATAATTCGAGCCGGTCAGATAAGGATAACAGCAAATCTTTAGCATTCGCAACTGATAACCACCTTAGCCCACTTTTCAATCAGACAATATCCCAGGAAGCACCCCGCAAGACCCAAAACATCCAGCCCCTACTAACCCCAATATTCTTGGATGGCGAGGAGACGCTTACAGGCCAACTGGGGGTGAACGAACAAGAAGGTGGCTGGAGGACGCCGGAGACAAAGATGACTGCAGGCTTTTCTTGACAGGATAAAACGAACTGTAAGACTCATCAGAAAAACTTCTAATTGTTGTAATTTGATTAATAACCGGCAAATCTACACAAACCTTCCCCTTAACTTGGGCTTATATCTAAATTGTTATATTTTAGAACTCTCCTGGTCACCGATAATCCAACTTCTTTTTCCGATTGAAAAAATTCATCGATCTCGACAATTTGTCAAAATCTACAATTAATCAAATTGCGGTGTTTTTGCTGTTCTTGACACAAAAGCGAAGCAAAAAAAAAGTTTGAAAAAATTGACCAATTGTGAAAAATTTCTTAGCAATTTATAGAAAAAAAGATGATTAATCCAGGATTCAATAATTGCATAAATTTGTCAAAAAAAAAGAACAGATTGGTCAAATTTCTCAATTTTGTAAAAAAAAACTCAGGTTTTTTTTTCAAATAAGCGCTCATTCTTGCAAAGTCGTGAAAATTGTGCATTTAACATCAAGGTTCGGAGTTTGAGTAAAGCTCACATCAATTATCTTGTGAAAACCATTATATGGTGTTTATATTAGCTGGCAGTTCACTGCATCCTGCCATAAAAATTTTGCCTCAAGCGTTAAAAGAACATTATAAGAAAAGGATTTATGCATTAACGGGCCCGAGTTTCAATCCTAACGCTGTGAAAGTAGGAAAAACTGCTCAGGTCGAATTGAGTCATTCTTTTCCGTGATAAAAAGAGGCTAGTTATATGGCATGATGTGTTGAACAAGTCGTTGTCCCGTCATCGTAGTAACAACAATAAGCCTTTAACACCTTCGCAGCTTATTGCAGTGCTTGAAAAGTATCAGGAGCGTATAGAAGCCATAGTGTATTGCCCCAGAAAGGGAACTCATTAAATTTACGATCAGCTCAAGCGTGGTACTTTAGTTACTATCCAGATAAAGACAGACATTGTGTCTAAACGTAAACAAAAAGACCCTAGTTTACTTAAAGAGTACAGTAAATTACACCAAAGGCCTGCGCTTGAGCTGAAAACACACACTATAGTGTTAGCACATAAAAACAACATTCGGTCCCGACCGAAAAAGCTTCCTAAGCGCCGTCGTTAAACGCTTCGCACACGTCATGCGTTCGAGGTGGCGGAACTCACTCAAGCCTTTGATAACCTGAATGTTTTTTTAGTCTTTCGTTGTTTTGGGAGTCTACCCGCTAACTGGCGGTGTGATTTAGTTCACTCCCGAGTTACGGGTTAATTTGTGGTTGGTTCTCTCCAATAGCACTCTACTAAATAATTCGCTCTCCCCATTTTTGAGTTATTTACCACCGTCCATTTTCCAAAGGTTATCTGGTCTCATTTTTCTGTTTTCTTCTTTTTGTTTCCGTTCCGCCGTGTTTCTTCCAATCCCCCGTTTATCTGTTGTATGATGTAGTATGTTGAGTTTTCGCTGTAGTAAATTTTTTCCGTGCTAGTATGCTTGTTGGTTGTTCAGTCTCGTTACTTGCTAGGGTGTGACTTAAGTTCATTCTAGAGTTACAGCTGGTTCGTTTCGTGGGTCTCACCACACTAGTTTCCTAGCAATTTGTTGTAGCTTGATTAATTTTGGTAGTATGCACTTTTGTTTTCTGGGTATAGTGGTTTGCTAGGGTGTGACTTAAGTTTGGTTGGGAGTTACAGCTAGTTTGTTGGGTTGAGTTTTTTGCTGCAGTCCGATAGCATTGTTCCTCCCGCCTCCTCGCTCGTGTCTTACCGCCCGTGCTATCCCAGCTCTCCCTTTCGTTGCGCGCTACCCTCTCGATGTTTCCTTCCCGCCCGTTCCGCTTTCCCGCTTTGTAGCGCGCCGTTCGAACGACATTTCCGTTCCGCCCGTACCGTCCTCCCGTTTCGTCGCGCGCTGTTCGCCCGACGCTCCCGTCTGTCCGTCCGGTTTCCCGTTGCGTCGTGCGTTACTCGTTCGGTGTCTCTTCCCGTCCGTTCCGTCTCGCGGTCTGTCCCGTGTCGCGCTTTCTGCGCTCAACGTTCTTTCTTTCTTTCGCCGGGTACTACTGTACTAGACGAACAACATTGCTCTTTGGCAGTTTGCTAGGCAAACCGTCACACTAGGGTTCGGTTTACCCCATTTGTGCTGTGTTGTTGTATGTAAGCGAGTGTACTTTTTGTAAGAGTACTGAATTAAGCTTTTGGTTCCCGTTTTGATAAGATCATGACATCATTGCAGGACAAATTCATAAACTTTATAGGGCGAGGGCAAAAGTAGAGGCTGAACTTAATAACATTTATGGTGAAGTTAACAGTACTGTGGATAAGAAAGACAGGAAAGTTAAGATTGAACGTCTGATTTTGAAGTTGAAAGATACTTTACTAGAGTAGTTGATAAGAACGAAGAGCTCTTTGATCTGGCACAAAATACTGAAGATCCAGACACTGCCTGTAAGAACCTTGAAAAAGGGTTAGCGACTGTTACAAAGAAAACTGATGAGTTCATTGCTGCTGCTCGAGGTTGTATCAATTCGGTCGAAGACAAAGAGTCAGCAGAGCAGTATTATTCTCTCCAATCAAGATAAGGTTCACATATGAGTTCCTCAAAAAGATTTAGTCAGCGTCAACGAGACTTAGAAATATCAAGAATTAAAAGGGAGTAAGTAACTTGAGATACAACATGAGGCAAAGCTGCGCATTGCTAGGCAGCGTTTTTAAACTGAAAAAGAAACGAAATTGCGAGAATTGGAAATTGAGAAGCTTGAGGAGGATCATTGCAAGCAAGTCGCTGCTACAGCCCTTGAGAAAATTGAGTTGATGACAAAAACATCAGCCGACGAGTCTGGTACTGGCAAAATGAGCGAGCTCTTTACGGAAAGAAGTTCAGTCAACAGCAAGAAACTTGTTCAAGATTGGGCCAATTCGTCACCTGCCAGGAACATGGCAGATTTTGCAAATGAACCGAGTTTGCACTTCTCTGGTTCCATCGCCCAATCCAACAAAGCAATTGTGTCACGTCCTTCTTCAACTCAACTTCCAAACTCACACTCTAATCTCAATACACATAGCAAGTTGAGGCCAACATCAACCTCCCTGTCCATGAGCCGCAAGAACAAAGTAGTAGAACCAGTGTAACCAATGATGCACATAATGCAAATAACATCATGCAAGTGCAGCAACAGCCTCAATTTACGCCTCCATCACCACCAATAAACTTTGGCATGCCAAGTCAACTAAACGACCCAAACACAGCCCGACAACTGTCTCAAGCAACAATGCATTTCGAGGGTTTACAGTTAGATCACCAATTCCCTCGCAGGTTGAGCATGGCGGGACAGTTGAATATAGTCTGCCCTCCACGTTCACCAACTTTAAATGCACTGGTTAATGCTCCGCTAGCACCTAATCCGCCACAAACACACATGAATGTACCTGCCCTCCCAAACCCCGTTCTAACCCCCGTATCACCGCATTCCCCGTTAATCCCACCAGCATTCCGCTTTGCTTCTTCGCCACCACAAACACTCCCACTACACGCCAATAACCCCGTGGCGAATGAGGTCAATCTGTTACATCATTCTCCGCCTACACCATTCATTTCCTCCGCAAACGTTTTTGTACCACGATTTATTCATCCACCGCCCCCACAAAAGAGGTACCAGCCCCAAAACTTTGCCCCCATAGCCCACTCAGCTCTTGCTCCTCCGGATCCAAACATCTGGCGTTTTCCGGCAGCAGTCTCATCTAATGCAGCACCACTTGTACGTACATCTGCAAACTTATACACCGTAAAACGGGCCCCGTTTAGCAACTTTTATGTCCCTACATCGCTCCCGTCCTCCTGTCATGTACAAGCAGCAGTAGCAGGGTCTCAAAATTACGTAACAACAGACTTCTTGCAAGCGAATCTATTTAGTTCTTCCACAGGTGCCGCCCCCTCCTCTGTCACTCCTATCATTCAGCCAACGTATGGAGCTACCGTTCCGAACCCGTTGTGTTGGGGTGGCCCACCGCATCCCACACATTCGGCCTCTTCTTTGGACTCTTCGGATTCGATAAAGCAGTTAGCGGACGCAATTACTTGTAAGAAGAACAATCCACTGCCCGAGTGGAAGTTGTCACAGTACAATGGTGATCCTCTGCAGTGGCATGAATCGTTAGGACAATTTAACAGCGCCATAGACTCAAAGTCCTTGACTGATGATTTCAAGTTAACATACTTAAAAACTCTTTTAACTTGAAAAGCTGAGACCGCTATCGCCGATTTTGCATAGTGTGGTGTAATGTATAAGGACGAACTTAAGACACTCGATAGTAAAATTGGCCTACCACAGGCAATAGTCAGTGCACAATTAGACAAACTCAGCTCTTTTCCTCGACTATAGATGCACAATAGTGATAACATCATAAACTATTCTGAAACATTTTTCAAGTCTTGTTGGGGTCTTTAAATCACTTTCATATGACTCAGACCTTAAAAGCGCCTCACTTCTTAACACGGTTGTGCAAAAATTTCCGCCCAATCTGAAAGAGTCTTGGTCATTCTTCACAGTGAAAAAACATTGGGTTAAGCCAACACTACTTGACTTCAACGATTGGTAGAAGGAGAAGGCCGAGGCAAATGACATATTGAAACAATCTTCACCAAAATCACGAACTGAGTATAACACCAACTCAGTAGTCAAGACCAAAGTTGCCTCAAGAACTTTTGCTGCTAATACACAAACTAAGGGCTCTCAGAGACCAGCCCCAATATCGGCACCGCCTCCAACCTCTCGCTGCATTGTGTAAAGGTAACCACCGCATCTGGGAATGTCGGGTATTTAAAGAAAAATCTCCCACTCAGCGAGCAAAGGTAGTGGCCGAAGCAAAATTGTGCTTCTCATGTTTGAGAGAAAGTGCTTCTCATGTTAAGCGTATGTTCTGGCAAAGCCCAAATCCTAGGAAATGCAGGAAAGACGATTGCAACAGCTCCCACAATACACTTTTTCATGGAGCTGAGAGGGTTTATCCATCAAAATCCCCTTCAACCAACAATAGTAATTCTAATGCTGGCGCAAATCAAAGTAAACTTTCTAGTGTCCAATCATCGAGTGAGACTACTACTTTGTCATCTGTGAGTAATGTGAAAAGGTAACTCAATTACATTTGACGAGCTCTTCTGGTAAAGATACCACGGCCTTAGTTTTGTGCTATACCGCTTGCAGTAACTCTTGGGTGTCCAATGATCTTGCAAATAGACCTGATTTGCACGGTACAGCATTGAAACTAACAGTCAAGGGTATAAATACCGAGGAGGATGTAGGCATTAAGTTAGTTGAACTAACTGTAACACCACGCGAAAACCAAGCATTTGGACCATTTAAAGTCAGCCTTTAGGTAAAGACAGATTTGAATGCAGGCGCCGATGTGATCAACATTGAAGCACTTCAGGAAACTTACCCCCACCTAGCAGTTCTAGACCCAGTTACACATTGCTATTGAAACATCGAGATTGTACTTGGACAGGATGTGTATCATGCCATTCGCCCGTTAGAGTACTTCGCTGCCGACGTGAAGTGCTCGCCCTTTGCCGTTCGCTTACCCATAGCTTGGGTTCTAAGCGGCCCTCTACCATCGTCTTCAGGCTTAGTCTCGACTTGTTTTAAAGCAAATATGGAGCAGGATTTTGAACTCGCTAGTCAAGTAAAATCTAGGTACGACATGCAGTCGTACGGCGCACTTAATCATGTAGACCCACGATCCACCGCGGATGCACGTCCGCTTGATATTCTTGAAAACACCACAGTGCATAATGGAAAAAGATAAATTGTCGAAATGCTATGGGTTGAAGATAACATCGAACTGCCCAACAATTATTTCTCAGCGCTTGTTCAATTGAAAACTTTGGAAAAGTTGCTTACGAAAGACCAGACTTTAAGGGAAAATTATTCGAATACCATCAAAGAGGACTTAGACAAGGGCTACGTAGTAAGGGTCAAAGATGCTCATAAGGTGGACAGTCGCTCGGAACGAGAGTGGTACCAACCACACCATCCGGTTGTTAACCCGGACAAGCCAGGCAAGGTTCGTAGGGTACTAAACGGAGCAGCTATATTCCATGGCGTATCTCTTAATAAGTCATTAACCACCGGACCTGACTTACTACAAAACCTACTCTATGTACTCCTGCGGTTCATACAACATCCATTTGCCGTACCCGCCGACATCCAGGAAATGTTCCTCCATGCTGCAGTGTTACCAGGTGATCAGCAATCATTTCGCTTTTTGTGGTGGGAGGACCCCACATCAAATGTTGTTGTACACCAGTATACACGCCACAACTTTGGGACAAAAGATTCGCCCACCTGCGCCAACTACGCACTTCAACGCACGGCAAATGATACTGCTAAGGAGTGCCCAGAAGCTGCGAAAGCCGTCCTTGAGAACTTCTACAAGGACGAGTACTTACACTCAGTGGAATCCCCCGAGAGGGGCCTCATTAGGTCGAAGGAATAAGTACACCTTCTCCATCTAGGTGGTTTCAAGCTTACTAAGTTTGTAAGCAATTTACCAGATCTGGCTGACCGAATTGATGGGTCTGCTCAATCCACTGAACCCAAGGTCATCGTTTCATCCAAAGAGGAATTAATGAACGTGCCTGGGCTTAAGTGGGATCACAACAACGATACTCTGGTTATTAGTAGGGGTACTAACAGCACCATCACAAAATGTTTAACACAGCGCTTGGTCTTAAGTCTTGTGTCAAAGGTCTACGACCCAATTGGTCGTGTCACACCGTTTACTGTTGGTGCTCGGTTAATCTTGAAAGACATTTGGCGTGTCAATAGACAAAGTTGAGATGACGAGTTACCTAAAGACACAGTTGACAGACTCTTCGCCTGGTGTTTTGAACTGCCACGGTTAGCTGAGATCACTATATCCAGAAGTTACTTTTCAGGACAATTCCAACTTAGACTCCACATGTTTGGTGATAGCTCGCATGACGTTTTCGGAACAGTAGAATTTCTTAGGGCTCAAGTAGTTTGCAATTACGGGGCGATTACAACAGAGCTGGCGTTTGTCTTGGGCAAGGCCCGTGTTGCACCTATGAAAGTAATAACAGTCCCTAAGTTGGAACTACAAGCTGCTCTCCTCGCCGTTTAAAAAAGGAAATCAGTCGAGCATTAGCGGTTACTGTGGATAAAGTATTTATGTGGACAGATAGTACCCTCGTCTTGCAGTTGATAAACTCAACAAGTAAACATCCCATCTTCATTGTATATCGGGTTAGTGAAATTCTGGAGAACACCAGCGTTGACCAATGGAACCACGTCGTTACTTGTGATAATCCTTCCGATGCTGGCACGCGTGCTATGTTCGCTGAAGTTTTGCAATCCATTAGCTGGGTGAGGCGTCCTGACTTCTTGAGAACTAAGCAATTCCCTTTTGGTACCAAACAATGACGTTGTTGATAACATTAAGCTCGGCGTTGCAACCAAGGAACAAGATGATGACTCCACCTCAACTCTAGCCGCATCCGTAACCAAGCCTCCTAAGGAACAAAGCATTAATCTAATCCCGTTTGATAAGTTCAATTCCTATCAAAAACTACTTCGTGTCACCGCATATATGCTCCATCAATTACCATCTAATGAAAGTTGCCGTACCGTAGACAGCAGCATAGTGGACCCTGTTGACCTTGACGAAGCCGAGCGTCATCTCCAGTATCTGGTTCAAGGAGAGTCCTTTAATACCGAAAGAAGGGATCTTCTTGACAAAAAATCCGTTAAGAGGAGCAGCCGCATTGCTCGGTTTACTCCGTTTATTGGGCCTCATGGTCCCATCCGTTCTTCTGGTCGACTCTGACGGCTAGTGGAAATTCACTTTGACACTAAGCATCCTATCGTGCTGGATGCGGTCATACTTTTGTTAAACTGTTTCTGCGGCATACTCATCTGAAGAACCATCATCAGGGCATTGATTACTTACGGTCAAAAGTACAAGAACGTTGTGCCATCCTTAAACTACGTTCCACACTGCATTCCGTCAAATCTAAACTGCGTCTTGTGTAGAAAGTTCCGTGCAGAAATCATTCAACCGATCATGGTAGAACCCCCAAAAGAGACACTCGCATACCAGTCTCCTCCATTTACCAACACCGGGGTTGATTACTTGGGCCCATTTTACGTCCCCGTTCGCACCGAGAAGAGGTGGGGATTTGTCTTCACATGTCTAACTACTCGTGCTGTCCATGTTGAAGTCGTCCAGTCCCTGGACAAGAGTTCCTGTTCAATGGGAGTGGAGCGGTTCGTCTCCCGTCGGGGTACTCCTGCTATGCTTTTGTCGGATTATCGTACGAACATCATTGGAGCGGAGAAATAGCTCCTTGAAAGGCGTCAAAAATGTGGAGGGTCAATCCAACCAGTGCGCCACACCAAGGTGGCTTCTGGGGAGAGGTTAGTTCGTAGTTTTAAGCGAATATCCTACACCATCCTCGGTACTCGTCGCCTCACTGTCAAAGTTTTGAACACCACATTTTATCTCGTGGAATATGCTCTTAACTCATGCCCGTTAACGCCCGCAAGCGCCAACCCGTCCCACTTAGGCGCAATAACACCTAATCATTTCCTAATCGGTAACCAAGCAACAGCAATTCCGTCAACCGTTGACGTTGACGAGTCCGATCATCGTAAACGGTACGCCCGCGCACAGTCGAATGCTATAACTATTCGGTCACGTTGGATCAAAGAGTACGTACCGCCGGCGCTGAACCGACGTTCCAAGTGGCAGAAGCCTGCCGAGCAACACCTTAAGACCGGTGATTTGGTTTAGGTAGTTGAAGAGACCAACCCAAGGGTACTACCCCACTGCTTGGATCACTGAACTCCATTACGGTTCCGTTGCGCGCTGCGGCATCCTGTGCACGTCTACCAGATCGTTCGTACACCCGCTCGCTTGTGAAATTAGTTCCGTTTCTCCCAACATCTTCTTCCAGGATGGAGGATGTTACTGAGTAAAATGAATAATATATCAAAATGCGTCATTTTACCAGCCAATCAGAATCGAGTATTTAAATACGCACAGAAATCGTTCAAATTTACGTACAAAGCTCAGCAAAAGTGCATATAACCTATTTTCAATTAAATCTAATCACAAAACCTATCAAATATGACATAATTTAGCTCAATTTTTTTGGGTTTTAGGATTCATTCGTACAAAATGGTTACCGGCATTGAACTGTTTCGTTATCAGACAAAATACACGCCAAATGAGCATCAAAAATTGCCGTCTAAAAAGCCACTTGTTGTATGTTCGCCGTTATCTTAACACGTTACAATCTTAAAACATTGATTTGTCGATTTATAGCGCTATATGCTGCTAATTATATTGCATGAATGAATTGAAGCTTCGAAAGTCTGAGTTAATCAGCTTTACAACTACCGAAAAGAAAATCAACTTTTCTTTAGGATTACACTGCATCATTGAAAACTGGTTCGATTTCAGTATGTGTCCCTGTGATATATATATATGTATATATATATATATATATATATATATATATATATATATATATATATGTATATGTATATATATATATATATATATATATATATATATATATATATATACATATATATATATATAAATATATATATATATATATATAAATATATATATATATATATATATTTATATATATATATATAAACATATATATATATATATATATATATATATATATTTACATTTATATATATATATATATATTTCAATATGTTTCCCTATATATATATATATATATATATATATATATTTATATATATATATATATATATATATATATATATATATATAAATATATATATATATATATATATATATACATAAATATGTATATTTATATGTATACATATGTATAAAAATATGAATTTAAATGTACGCGTCGCCTCACAGATGAGGTGTTGAACACCACTTTTTGACTCGTTGAACACGCACTAAACGCACGTCCGTTAACGCGTAGGCGCCGACCCGTCCGATTTATGCGCAATAACACCTAATCATTTTCTACTCGGTAACCAATCAACCGGAATTCCGTCCATCGTTGGAGTCAACTAGTTCGATCGGCGTAAGCGGTACGCCCATGCACAGTCCTACGACAATTCAATTTGGGCACGTTGGCTTAAGGAGTATGTACCTGCGCTGAAACGTAGACCTAAGTGGCAGACGCCTGCAGAGCAGCACCTCAAGGTCGGTGCTTCAGTTTGGATCGTTGAAGAAAGCAACTCTAGGGGTTACTATCCAACTGCTCGGATTGAAGGAGTTCGGTACGGCTCTGACGGCGTCGCCAGCTCCGCCGTCGGACGGACGTCATCCCGATCGCTCGTCCGCCCGCTCGTTAGGCTTGTACCAATCCTCCCAACATCTTCTTCCGGGCCGGAGGATGTTAACGAGTAAATAGCAAAATGAGCAAGGCGCCTTTTTAAGCGAGAAATTTTTTCAAGTCTATCCAGCGAGAAAGTTATTACGTCATATTCTTAACCATGTAAGCCTTACAAAAAGATTAGAATGCACACAAAATGCGTTCTATTTCACGTAGAAAGCTCGGAAAAAATTCGTTCAACATCACATTTTCGTTGAGCCTGCTAATAAACTAAATCGGTTGCGCTCTTTTTAGGCTTAATATTTTTATGCTTCGAAAACGTATCGGTGACCGATCTGAGCCTGAAGTCGACTCATACAAAATACAGGTAGATTTGCGGGGCCATAACGATGTGCTTTTTTGCCTTGATGCGTTTTGAATACAGTTGCTTACATCTTGTTTATGCTTCCCTTTTGAATACAAAAGCTTCGAAAGAGTGTTTTAGCACCTTTACTATCAGATGGTTTCCTTCGTGTTTTCTTAAATTTACAGATAAAGGAGTCCAACGTTTTTTGGAATCAGTCAATTTAGTATATAATTTCAAAGTTCAAAGTTTCAATATTAAAGTTTCTTTTAAAGTTTTTTTAAAGCTGAATTTTTCCCCATAATTGCTTCCGCTAGACCCACAGCCTGATCTGCAACCGGTTGTCCCTGTTAGCCAATTTAGAGAGTCTGGGCTAACAAGGCTCCTTGACCGGTGCTCTGCAATCAACCTTGACAGGTGCTCTACAATTTCTTGGCTGAGCACATCTTTGAGAATATACCTGTCACTTACTTCTATCATATTTTTTGCGAAATTAAATGAACGTTGGAAACGATCGCTGTAAATTTTTGTAAGAAATGCGGTGAAATACCGTGATTTTTTTTTGCCACATTCACCTCAATCACCACATTTCTTACAATATTCACCGCATTCACCACATTTCTTACAAAAATATACCCAAAAATCTCGACCCGGGTCTTATGAACTTTCGATTTACGCCTTAACCAAACATTAGTTTTAAATGAAAATGTACTGACTAATACTTGGTTCCCTTTGCGATTACTGTACTCATTAAGAAGCTTATCTTTCTTACTACGATTTCTTTCATCAGACTGTTTCTGCATTAAATCTCATTATGATTTATCTCATTATGAATCTTATCACCCTGTGCCGAAATCTTAATCACCCACTTGTTGTTAACGTTAATTCTTTCGAGAAAAATTTGTAACAGTGTCTCACATACACGGTGGCGGTCAAGCAAGCCGATAGGCAAGCAAGCCGAATTTTGAAAATGAGGTCAATAAGCCGAAAAATTTTCGTATACCCGTATTTTAAGTTGCCCCTGGAGGGCCGGTGGGCGCGCTTCGCCGCGATAAACGGCCCGCTATTTCCGGATGAAATCCCACAGAGGATGAGAGGCACGGCCATGGACAGCGGTCTGCTGAGGCCCGTACCCAATAGATGTCTAAAAATTGACGCATTTTTGTTTCTTTGGTGCATTGGAATACCTTATGCACTATAACACTACGCGCAGTATTGATTGTAACGGCTGACAATGTATTATTTCTGATAGATTGTATAACTATGACATAACTTTCGGCTTGCTTTTCTGTCGGCTTGCTTGCCTATCGGCTTACTTTGCATTCGCCCACATACACAACTACTTTATCTCATTTTTTATCTGTTTTAATTTTAATTACATTTGATTTCTTCAACAAATTGCTATCTGTCAGTCTCGGAAGTGCACGTTGTACATTACGTCAGAAGCAAAATATAACTTAAGGCGAATGAAAAGCAAGCCGATAGGCAAGCAAGCCGACAGAAAAGCAAGCCGAAAGTTATGTAATAGTTATGTAATCTATCAGAAATAATACATTGTCAGCCGTTACAATCAATACTGCGCGTAGTATTATAGTGCATAATGTATTCCAATGCACCAAAGAAACAAATGCGTCAATTCTTAGACATCTAGTGGGTACGGGCCTCAGCAGACCACTGTCCATGGCCGTGCCTCTCATCCGCTGTGGGATGTCATCTGGAAATAGCGGGCCGGTTATCGCGGCGAAGCGCGCCCACCGGCCCGCCAGGGGCAACTTAAAATACGGGTATACGAAAATTTTCCGGCTAACTTGCCCTCATTTTCAAAATTTGGCTAGCTTGCCTATCGGCTTGCTTGACCGCCACCATAACTTAAATTTAGCCCCAAATGAAAACTTTTCAACAATTAATTGAATTATATTTTAGAAATTCATTCTCTTATCAATCTGTGTGAAGATTAGATTGTAAATGACACTGTCCTTTCAACTTGTTTTCCCTATTAGAAGACTGCCAATCTCTGGCAGATTAGTGTACACGACCCTCGGGAACATGGTTCAATTTTGATCTTGATTGTTTACCATAGACTGAAAAAAACTTAAAGCCGGAAAACCATTAGATGCTTGCTCAATTTTGTTTTGGCGTGATTACTTCTGAAATTATAGTATAATTTTAGTTTTTTAGTTCTTCATTAAACACAACCAAATTTCAATATTTTCCAGCGTTTGAGCTTCAATTTTTTTATGCAAAAGAGCTTTTCTTTGTTTAAAAGATTTGCCCACCAGGAAATTTCAATTCATTTAACTGTCGAAAGGCTGGAACTGTTTTGTATTTTAAGTTTAGTGAAATCAACCTTTTCAATTTAAAGAAAAAAACCACTCGGAAGAACAAAATATCCAAATGTTTTCTTTATATGGAGTTGATTCTAACTTTTTTATATTTTAGGAAAATCTCTAGCCCTAGTTTTATTGTTTTATTTTTTGCTAAAATTTTTTTTTCAACAAAATGGAAGAAATTACGTCTTTTTAGGTAATCGGTGAGTACAGCTGCCAAAAGTTTACCAACTTTATGCCACAAACAGTTCATTTCTGGACTTGTATTGTGTCCTCTTGGAAAAATAAGTCTAAATAAAGCCCTCAGTACACATTTTGATTCTTGGATAACTTCATTGCCTACAAATAATGAGTTGAAACGTTTCCTTGGCGTTTATCGATTCAAACAATGATCTTGTTTCCCCAAGGATTTAGTTCCTAAAAAATTGCGTAGCAAGTAAAAGATTTCTTCCAGAAAACTTCTAAGACGTTAAATATTAAACTGGTAGCGTAAAATCATCAGCATTATAAACCAAATCAAAAATTTCAATTACTTTTTGCAATATTTTTGATATGCAAATAAAAAACGTTGGGACATGCACTGTCAATTGAAATTTGCTCTTTATAAAAAGAGTTAGTTAGCAATGTATACCTGTGTGTTTTTTTAATTTTTTTATTTTTACCTCTGTGATATCAAAGTTTTGATTAAAATCAAACTTCACTTTTAGAAATTAGAGTTTTTTGTTCAAGCAAAAGTAAGGGATGGCTGAAAGAATGATCAATAAGATAGGTCGAACTGCTAATTGCTTTGACCATCGACGTATCGTGAACGCTTTCATAGAGATGAAACTATCATCGCTGAACGCTTTCATCTGATACAAAAATGATTGTTATCAGTGTCTCATATGTCAGTAGTTTTAAAAATTTATTTGAAACTAACTCAATTTTCTTTGGTTTTTGATGGTGTTATGGAAATTGTGCGCTTCAGATCAATCTAATCAGCGTCATTTTAAAATTAAATTAACATGAGCTCTGTTCAGCATTTCCTGAAAGAATCATTGTGGTAATCGTTCAATTTGTTTTTCCCCAATTTTAAGAGAGAGAACTAGGCATTAGCAGCTCAAACTCGTGTCTTAAAATTTCCAAAAAAAATGGAAATCATTTTCGAATATATTAGTCCATATTAGGTTTGGATACGTAGTGTCCGAAGCCGTTTTTGAAGCGCTTAGCTCTTTTGCAAAACTATGGAAGCAGTTCATGACTTTCTATATTTTCCTGCAAAAGTCAGAACATGAAATTAGAGAAAGAAATAGGTTCATTGAAAAATATATACTGGACAGAAAACCAAGCCCATCGAGCAGTTTTGAAAACGATTAAACCTGATTTCTCTTTTGACAATGGTCGTTTCATGGAAAATCTATATTCTTGTTGCGCGCAAATAATTGTCTACAGTTAAAAATCAATTTCAAAATGGCGGTGGCTGAAACAGAAATCTGCATGTCGCTCAAAAATTGATCAAGGTTTTGTTTTGTTTACTTTCTATTTTAACATACGCGAGTAGTATCAATTCTATAAGAACCCGTACCTTAGTCGCAGTGGTTTTCAGCGCTGTACCATTGACTTTCAATTGTACCAGACAAATAGTAGTATAAATACTTTTGCCAGTCTGCACAGATTCGATTAGGAAACATCCCAGTCTGTCCTTCTTCTTCGCAGCCTCGTTTACATTGTTGGTCAACACTGCAGAGAATGTTTCACATCAGACTGTACATACAAACAACTGACAGACTGTAAATAGCAAATTTTGAAAATTTCAAATAACTTGATGTCATGCATGAACTTTTTAACATGGCGATGCCCACACGAACTATTCTAACTTTATACTTCTACTACTACTACTACACCACAACTAATTCCGACTCGCACATCCACCTCCACCGACCTCCACCAACCTCCGCCACCGACCTCCACCGACCTCCGCCGACCTCCTCCTCCTCTCCCCTCCCAATTTTGCTCTCCATTACTCTCGTTTTCGGGTTTGGTTTCGCCTTTGTGCTTTGTTTCAGATCTGTCGCACTGTAGGAACGTTTATTCAAACTGGTGTGCGGTTCTGACAAGATGGGCGTCCCCACCTTGCTGTTGGGAGGTCCACGACTTCCGTGAACATTGTGGACCACCGAGCGACTAAAAGGTGAACACGGCTCGACCTCCGCTGAACTCCCAAATGTACTGGAGAAAAGAGAAAAGACTGGAGAAATGGGAAAAGAACTTGAGAACCTGCAAACTTATCATGAACCTGCAAATATATCATGAACTATTTCATCTATTTAATCCTCTATTTCATTGAATTAATTGAATTCATGCATTTGCACATGGTTTTTCAAAACAATGTAGGCGAAATAAATTTGTGTGCAATTTATTTGCCTCGCTTAAGCGAGGTAGCTGAGCGAGATAGAAGAGCGAGAAGAGAGTGAACAAAAGTATTTATGCTAATTATCGATCATGCTGAGCTAAAATTCAGACGCCAATTATTTATGCACTGGATAAAATTAGCAGCCTTTTATTGATGCTAAGATAAAATTCAGACGCTATTTAATTATGCTCCGGATAAAATCAGCCGCTTGTCCCAACATTTCAGAAAGTGTTCATAACAAAGAAATCATGCTCGAATGAATCACTCCAAAACGCAGACTGCGAATTCTTAAATGTGACATGAACATAGTAAAGGTCACGAAAAAACATAATGATTTGCTGCTGATTCAGAGCTGATTTACACTTTGTGATAGGTGCGGGAACATAGTTCGACCCTTCGGTGATTGCATTGTCAAGGTAAATAACAATTTATTTTTAATTAATTGTTTTCATTTATTACGCAAATAGGACTCATGTACCAGAAAAGCTTTTTATATGATTGCGAGCTCGCTATTTCAGTTTGTACCCACCGCTCCTCATGTTGTCTGGAACTTTTTAAATTTTTCTGTATAAAGAGCATAAAACCACCCTCATATCTTTCCTGTTTTTGATATTTCTATTGCGCCTTTTGCAACTATAGCAAACCAAATGCCATTTTTTGGAAATCAGTAATTCTGTAAGGCAGTAGATCTTTTTGTTGGAAACTTGTTGATTAAACTAGTCGGGTTGTGTATTTTATTTGTAATTTCTCCCACAACTAAATTAAAATTATTTTTTTGCTGCTCATTTTGGACCACATTTTTGCATCAAACTTTTTGATATCAAACTATGAAATTGATAACAAGCCTCAAGATCAAGATTAAAGTCAAAGATAAAAAATTTATTAGAATTTTTTTTCACATTTTTTTACTGAAATAAAAAACCTATAGCAACTATATCTTTGCCTAATTTCCTTTTTCTAACACAGAAACAGCTTGAATAAACAAAAGAACCAAAGGAGGAGATTAATAGTATTGGTGGAGCTAAGACAAAAAGAGATACATTATTTAAATTAAAGGAGAAAGATGTATCAGATTTCGTCCAAACATCAGCCCAGTTCAGGAAATTTAGCACTAAGGACCGAATTTGTATGATAAATAGAAAAAAAAAACCAAATCAGAAAAGAAAATTGTTACAATTATATTACCTAGAACAAGCGGAAGGTTAGCTAATGGCATTTAATCAATCAAGCCAGGAAATAAAGTTAAAATTCAGGTGTTCTGAAATTGCCCCTTCTTGAAAGTTTGTTTTAGTTTCCCTTTCCTTTTTGTCATTGTGTTGGGTACAAATTGCTAATCAAGTTCTTTACATACTGCAAGACAACTCACACTGAAATATCACAGATTATCTCATGCTTTGTAAGCTTGCTTGTGGATTCTATGTTACAACCAAGTGTTTCGTTGAAACCAAAACAAAAACATTTATGGGAAACGTCACCAAAACAACAATTTAATCGATTTTTCAGCAACATTCCGATTTTTTTCCGCAGCCAATTTTAAATAGACTTTTAGCTGTAGACAAATATTTGCGCGCACTGCCAACCTGAATGAAGAATTTAAAATTTACTATGCAGCTAAATGAAGTCTTTATTTTCACCTCACTTTACACATACTTGAGCTGGGCTAACAATAATCCGAAACAATGCAAACATCGCTATGACACTCAAAACTGTGCCTTCAAAGTGCCTAAAAACCCACTTTATGAGAAGGTGAGAGTGCTGTATAGTGGAGTGAGTATTGAAGAGTGTATGTTGAGAGTGGAGGACTTGAAGTGGACTGTGGGTCTCTACTGCGGAGAGAGTGAGTTGTGTGCGCTTGGATTGGATCTAGAGACTGAATATGAGAATAAGAGACAGAGTGACGTCACTCCTGTCAGTGAGATGTGTGATGTACTCGTGAACAGACAAAAGACCAGCTGTGAAGATGTTTTTTTTTCTCTTTACGACAATAAAATCTTACGAGGCAAGTGATGAAGTTAAAGCAAAAATTGTTAGCAAAAAGTTATATATTTGAGTTTTAATTCACTGTACATGAGAGAAATGCGATTGCACAAAAGATCAAGTGTTGAAGTTTTTAAAGCAAATTGATCTTTTATGAGACAAGGATGCTTGGTAATGTGCAATCGCGCATAATGCTCCGATCCCGCTCAATTAACCACCGATCACAAAATAACACAAATCACAGATCACAAATCACTAAATGAATAAAAAATAATGAGGTTTTATAGGGCCGATGAGACCTGTCATTAATACGACTACTACAACCGACAACAAAGTAAAATAATCCGTACTTTGTTAGAAAAGATATGGGACCTATCATCATTGCGACTTGTTAACAGGTCGACAAGAAAGAGTTTATCAAAGAAGTTCATCTATTCCTCCAGAGAAAGTAACTGAGAGCTTTCATTATCCCGTAAATGTCATACAACTACAAAAAGAACAACAAAAACAGGCAAAGACAGAAAATCAATTTAGCATTGCCCGAAAACGGTGTCCCAGCCGTTAAAACAATAAGTTGTTCATTAAGAACATCAAAATTTTCACTCTTTCAAAGTCAATGGGGACTCCCATTTTTCAATAATGTCAAAAGAAAACAAAAAAACTCAAAAATGGACAATAAAAAAAATTCACAAATATTTCATAAAAATTCGTAGTAATAAGTCAAAAACAATTGCTTGAAAAGGGAACTAAAATAAGATCAAACTCCAATGCACTTGAAAACGGAGGTAACCTGTCTTTACAGACGATCAGCAACAAATTGACAGAAACATAAAAGGAAACATTTGCTCAACTCAAAAGTCCATTGATCATTTTGAAAACAGTTTTTTTTTCAGATGTCATAACAAACATAAGTCTTCAACAAAAAAATTGCATAGACTATTTTGCAACCTTTAAGAAAACCAATTGCTCCTGTTGTTAGAGAGACTAAGTCACTTGACTACGAATTAGCAACCAATACATGCAGAACTCAAAGTTGCAAACATTCTCCCGGAACCCCTGGGTCTACTCTGCAAGTGGATTATTTATAAATGACAAAGAGAACCACAATACTTGAAAAGTTGAGAATTCTAACAAAATTCTTATAAAAAATTGTCTAAGCTCCAAAGACAAGAGCCATAATGTATAATCAACAAATTAAAAATTGGCTCTGCAAAAAATTGAAAATAGCTCTCAGTAATGAATCTGGGTTACAAAAATATAACGCAAAAACTGCTTGCCGAAATTTTGACAATAATGTTGATGCAAAAGTGAAACTTGAGTTAAAGTTGATTAACATTTTTCATTTTTTGAAGAAGAAATAATTTGAACGTCATTAAAATCATTAGCCAAAAATTGAAATTGTTCATCAGGTTCAAATTTTACCTCTGTTGGAGGCCAAAAAGCTCTTTCAGTACGCAGTATAAGGCGTATGACATCAAGAAAGCATCTAATACGGGCAAAAATCAAAAATTCCAAATTTCACGAAAGAACAGTGTCCCAGCCCCTAAAACCATAAGCTTTTCACTTTTCACTTAAACCCTTGAATATGTTCAGTTGAGCATTTTTGACGCTGTGCGTTCTTCTAATTGGTCTTGTGAATAATGAGATAGTTTGACAAGGAAAAAACGGAAACTCAACTTTGAGCAATTATGAACAAATATTAATTGTTTTTAGAAAAAAAACGTGCGGTTTCAAAGCCAAGAAGCCCCATTAGATAAAAATAAAAACGCCATATAGTATAATTTTTAACTCACTTCAACAAGAGTTTGACCAGTATTTACTGATAATAATCGACTTTTTGAGAAAAAAATGTGGCAATAAAAAAACAAAAATGTGGCAAGCATAAAAAACTCGCACAATTTCTCAAAGCAGACAAATTCGAAGTCATAGGACATATTAGATAACAACCGAAAGGATTGCGTAGATGCACTTGTATCTCTTATATCACTTCGAAAAATTCGAAAAGTTTTTGATTGTAAGAATCAACAATGAGATCAAACTAGCCCTCACATTGCTGTATGTCCAATAAAACACTCAGCTGGTCCAATAATTCCGATTTAGATCAATTGCTAAATGAAAAATTTCATTATATCAAATATAACTGAAGCTTTTTTTCATGATTATCGAGATAAATTTTTAAAATCTGGCAAAATTTAATTTCAGAAAAAAATTATATGAAGCATAAGTTATACTAGCTTTGTTTTAGACTTTTTAGAGTTCACGGAGCTATGTCAGCAGTTTTTGATCTCTACTTCCAGCTAATATAAACAAAATGGGCTAAAAATCATTTTTGGGACCATTTTTGATGAAAAGTCTGAGTATTAAAACATTTAGCAACAATTCTAATCGACAAACCCGGATAAAAAAGTTACGTAAATGTAAAGATATTTTACAAAACTTGAATCTCGATAACTCCCTATAAAAATCGAAGCTCCAATAATCCTTCTTAGTTCCATATTCTATGCTGGATCGGTTTTATAATGATTCCACTCACAACTCGATGAATGACGATGAATATTTCGATCACCCAAAATTGACTGAACAAAAAATCTTTTCATTATATAGTTCCTCTCTTCCACTAAATTGGGGTCGGAACAATAATTTTATCTTAAACGTAAGGTTGTGATATTTGCACTTGGAAATTTTTGGCATTCTCCTACAAAAAGCAATATACTCTGCTCAAACTAACTACCGGAAACTTAGCATTGCAATCCGTTTATGTGATCCCTTACGTTTGTTGCTTTAATCAGATATAGGCAAAAAATTCTTTATTATCTTTTTTGTTGAAAAATATTTATAAAGGATGTATGAATCTGATTAAGAATAAAACACGAACAGGAGCATTTATTTATTTTAAATAGTTCAAAAGAATACCGTAATGAACGTCGCCACAAATTAACGTGTGGAAATGTCCGATCAGTCCTTGTTATCTGCACTATTGAATAACCTTAAGAAATCTAAGTACCAAAAAGATTGCAGGTAAAACTCTTATAACATTAGTGGTCTTTTCAGACTGCCTTTTTTGGTTTCTATTTGGGATAATATTTGAAGTGCAATGGCATATTATGCCAGTAATCCGATTTCAAAAATTCTTTGACGTGCTTTTTTGCTATCCTGGACCCTAGTCTCATGGCATTTCAGTACTGAAACGTTGTTTTCCGATTGTATATCGTTAGCCCAGTACTGTATCAGTGTATCCTGAGCATAGACTGAGCGGCTCTGGTTTTGATTCGCATGATGTACATAGAAAAATCATGTAAAAATTGCAAAAATTTCGAGGTAAAATTTGAAGTTTTGGACAATGCAATTTTGAGCATGAGGACGGCTTACTTTTTTAAAACGTTGCAAGTAACGCTCTAACCTTTAAAAAACCGCCAAAAAACAGTAAATACACCCTATATGCTCGAAACTTGGCAATATTTCAGTTTTTGGACCCTATACCCCGATTTCTATGGTGTTTATTTCAGATAAAAGAAATTTGAATAAATGTCTTATATTTAGATCAACGAAACAGATACAATTCTGGACCGACAATGTACAACAGGAATACGACGTTTCAGTACTTAAAATCTATGGGTCTAGATATCTTTTGAAAACAACTGGGAGCATTTTAATTAATAAAAAAAGGATAAGTGTAAGAATTTTTATAGTAAAAAATTAATTTCAGTGAATTAATACAAAAACAAACAACTGCATCCTGCAGCGAGATCAATTATGTCAAAAAGTTGAGGTTAATTGACACTTCTAACATAAAATACTCCCGAAGAGGACAATAACCGAGAACTCTTACAAAAAAACCTAGGAACCCAACAAGAACCGACCAAGAGTGACACGCCTGTCGTCTGTTTCTCGCTTTTTATCGTCGCAGGAATCAATGAAGAAGAATAAATAATTGTTGGACAATAATCAGTTCCCAATGCATTCATTGAATCACAATTCTGTGAGATGAAAAAATTCAACCCAATTTTTTTCCCAATAGCAATTATTTCGAAATGTGTATTCATTTACTTTTTTAGTTTCTTCATTAACGCGGTGGATAGATATTTCCTTACTCCTCGTATGATTCCGCTACACAATTACAACATAATCCTCAACAACGTACAGCAGACAGTATCTTTCACAGGAATCACAGGAAGAGACGCTTTGTTAGCAAGCAAATTCTAATCTCTGCAAATTGAATGAGATTTATTATAATCAACGACTCCAAGTCTTAAATCTACCTTGACCACGCAAAATGATTTCTCTCAATTAATTTTTTTTTTACAAGACATGCATTCTCCACCGCATCACCACCAGTTTTTTCAAGAACAAAAACAGCAAAGAAATATACTAGAACGAAGCGAGATATAAAAAAAACCACTAAGCAAATTAGTTTCCGCTCAAATACGTCCCGAATTTAGACCGAACTAACTTACAATTACCCACCGTCTTAAACATATTAACAGCATATTTTATTACAACATCTCCCAATAATGGTCATCACAGTAAGATCTAAAGTAAGATCTAAAAACCAAAACTAGTTCTAAAATAATACTAATACCAGTTGAGACCGTATAAACTGAAAACATAATTTTTAGATCAATTTTCACTATATCTGTCACCGATTTTTTTTCATTAAAAACATACTTTTACAACCTCCCTGATTTGCAAAAAATTACAAACAGACCATTTATTTCGATAAAGATTTTCTTCCATATCTAAACTTTCGAGAAGTATGTGTAACCAACTCGATACCCGGGATAGGTGTCTTATCTTATCATAGTTTATACATTACCTAAATCGCTTAGTGATCATTTGGGTCTGCCTTTGTATTAAGGTAACCTTAGGTTACATAAACTTTTCTTCTCATAGTTTACATTAGCCTTGATCGTGATACCAGAAACAAGGCTGATTTGTCTCTTTTACGTTTTTTATTACCAATTGTCTAAATACATTTAGAAAACACTCTCCAAACATTAGAAGACTTCTGACGCTTAGACCGTTTAACAAACCAATATTCTCTCACAGATTGATTGGGGAGCCCTTTAAAAATACGATGAACTTTTTCACCTTGTGAGGAGAAAAATACAGAAAAACGCAAAATAAATCAGTTTCTCCAGGCAACCTAGAGTATAAGTTAAAGATGTCTTTATTTGAACTCATTTTAAATAAATTTCAGTCTCCTATAGGAGGTCCCACAATAACAGAAATGGGAGAAAATTAGATTGAATTTTTGGCACGAGTTATCAAAATGACGAGTTCTCTATTGTCTGACTTTCTGTACAAAGCCTCAATTAATAAATGTTTCAGTGAATGGTTGGACATGTCTTGGACAGGGCTTTGAGTACTGCGAAAGAGAAAGACTGTCTACATGTGAGGATGTACTGGGAGGATTTATGTGCTCTGTATGTCTCCAGGGAGCATTATCGACTGCAAACGAAAGTGAGGGGAAATGTGGAGGTTAGCGGAGAAATGAAATAATATTGAGGTATCTAAGTCATTTAACTATCCATGTCGTAAAAATACAGGGACATTTTTATTCCATAGCCCTGAAGACAGAACAGAAACGACAAAAATATAAAATTTGTGAGAAATAGTCGGTATGCACAATTTTTTTTTGTATGTGGGTTTTGAAAAAATAAATGTTCAGTTCGGAGCTTAAAAAAGCTTTTGATAAGTTCGATTCTGAAAGGTTGAGTTTTCTGACTGACGAAATGAGAAATTATCAGGTTTCTTTTCGAGCTTTGCATATTGTTTTTCTTTTCAAATAGTTGTTTCAAGTTTTCTTAATTTAGTCTCTTGCGTTGTGTTGCTTAGCAAAGTTGACGCCGTTTTGTTTGTATCTTTCGAAAACAATTATCTCTCAAACAATTATAAATCAATTTTTCGATGCCCTATTGGAAAAAAAGAGTAAAAAAAATCCATCAAACAAAGCATTCAGACTTCGTTCATCGCCAAAGTATTTTGATTTTCCATATTTGTTAAGCAAAAAATCCAGCTGTAAATAAGACAGACATATGTCGCCATACACAAAAGTTGGCGTACGTTAAATTCAAAAGCTACACATTACGGCAATTTTACACCGAATTCCTGACGTGGATTTGTAAGATGCTGTGGTATTCGAAAGGGTAAACTACAATTCCTGACGTTAATTTTGCAGGAAAAGAGTGGCAGTTTTCTGTCCTTATCTTCAACTGATCGACGGTTGAGAAATAACATGGACAACTGAAGGACCAAGCTGAAGCGAAGTTTCACCATTTGAATGTTTGCCCAAACAAAGGCATCAACTTGATGAAAATTGGCATCATTCTTGCTAAAGTTGCTCATAAGGTACAATACCTATTGGACTTCACGACAGGGAAACGAAATGAAACTCGACGTTCTAACAGATCTAGAATGAGTAAACTGTGATAGTATGAATGTAAAAAAAGACAAAATGTTTTTATCCTGCCTTCACTGATTATGTGAAAGTGGCTGAGGACAATCGAATATGTTGGTAGTAGCAACCTCAAAAATCAACGTCGTCAGTCTGTCCAAGAAGGAACTGCAGGCACAAAAAATGATAGAGATTGCAATGAAGATTAAGGACAAGAGATAAAAACTATAAAATGCAGTGGAGTGAACCAGAGCCATGCATGCCGAACAACTACAGCACAGCTTTGTGTCAGTTTTACGCTTTGGCAAAAAGATTCGAAGGGGACGTTTTGTTGAATTGTATTCATTAACAATCGACAGATACAGACGCAGAAAAATTTCTTAACCATACAGAACGAATCCGAAGTGGAATACTTCTTCCTGGAAGAATGGTATTTCTACACCATCCAATGCTAAACCCAAACAAACCTTGAAAAGTGAGGGCTGTTTAAAATGCTGCATCAAATTCCACAGAAACCTTTCTAAACGACAAGTTACTAGCGGGACTTGATCTACTACATGAATTGATTTGAAATTGTATTTTTCCTGTAGGACCAATAGCCATGTCAGCCGATATCGAATCATTTCTGCTAGTGCATGTCTTCAAACTGGATATAGGCTGCTTTGATGTTTCCATGGTCTCCTGGACTAAAAAAATCTTACCAGTTTTACGGATATCGGCGTAATGTAGTTGGACCTAACTGCTCTACAAATTGTGCAAATTCATCTCTTGAGCGAGTGGGACTCGATAATAAAAAAAATCATCCAATTTCTGCTACGGTAATACAAGACAATGTCTAAATGGATAGTTTCATCAATTTGGTGCAAGTACCAGAAAAGGGAGGTGAGTATTCAGTCAACTACAACCTCTTCGCTCGTATCTTGGATTTGGAATTAGGCTGAAGAGTTGGATAAGCAGCATCTTCACGAACTCCGAGGCAGTTCCCAAAGGCTTGAAATCAAAGCCAGTTGATGTAGAACACAAAACGGAGAAGTGTTCTTTGGTTCTTAGACTACAAGAGATTGGTGCGTATGATAATTGTCAAGTATGCTGAGGTACCAACAAATAAGTTGACAAACCGATAACGAATTGGAAGAAATTGTCAACAGTATCTTCATTGTTGAACTCAATTGGATTGTTCGCTCCGTTTTGTGTTCACCTGAGACGATTTTTGAACAACATCTGGTTTAAGAATGGACAACTCTGAAAGAGCGAAGTGGATTCTGTTGAAGACGTCATGTAGAAAAAACAACTTCCAGTTGTAACTGAGACCACCATCGATATAAGATACTTAAATACAATGGGATACAGTGTGTTTGTTGACACATGTGAAGTCACAATGTGTGCAAGGTGATCTAACGTTCTAAAACCAAGTAAAACTTAGGTGACTTAATATTTGTTTTTTGAGGTAATAGAGTGGCACAGATGAAACATCTCCCAAAACCGTTCTTCGAATTGCAAGCGACTGTCATGGCAATCCGTGCAAAAGAAAAAATAGTGAAGTAACATGGAAGGAAAAAAAAATGTCTTTATTTGTAAAACTCAACTACTTTATTCTTTACTAATATAGACTCAACTACTGTAAGTGTACTAAAAAATACGCAGTACCATTGCAAGCAGCAACTGGTTATGGCCAGTAGGATGGCTGAAATACTAATTACAACTTGTGTTGACAGATGTGCGCGGAATCAGTAATCTAGCAGACAATGGCACCAAAGCAATCAAGACTGAGGAACAGGAAACGAAGAGCAGCAAGGCCGTCTTGTGGAATGGAAGAGTAAATTGAACCTAGTCGTGGGTTCGATTGACGAAAATGTAACAATATCAGTGTTCAAGACACAAGCTCAAATAGAAATATGTTTTTAAATAGAAACGAAAAAATGGTTCATTAACTTACAGTACAAACAGCAAAAATTGAGTAAAAGCGAATCAGCAACACTTATGTAAAGTTTTGACGAAAAAGAAAAGGCAGAAGCAATTGTCTTTAATTTAGTACAGCATGAACGGATTGCTGAAAATGTGAAGTCTATAAAAGACGAAACAAAATTCTGAAAACAGCAAAATTTACAGTTTGCGCTTTTTTATGAACATTGTCTTATTCGCTCCAAAGTTGATTCGGAAGAAACCAATTGGACTTCAACGCAAAACAGCCTATCTTGTTACATCGATAATATCACGCAGTTGTCCTATTCTTTGAACTAAGCACAAGAACAAGTTAAATAAGGATAGCCAGCATTTAAGCAATATTTTTCAACATTAAAGTTGGATCCATACGGAACGCCTTTTGTGCATTCAAGAACATTTTTAGTAGCTGCAGAAAAAGCAACTCGCAAATTTTGGCACACTTATAGGCAGGTTTACCCGACGAGCTTCAACAGCCTTGGCAACTGTTGTAGTGTACTACTTTGGGCTTTTCACTTTGAGGATTGGCCAGAAAACCGAGAAACGAGGCTGTTGTTCGAATACCTGTCTCACTTTGAGAGAGGTGTCTATTGTGGCAGTACCTAATACAGATAGTTGTCTGAATGCAATTATCCAAACAATTGAGGCATGCCGAGCACAACGATGAACGATAATGGGACGAATGTGAAATTTGTTGTAGCTCAACGTGAGTTAGAAGAGTGCGCTGCAGTATGGAGTAAAAAAGGCTAGCAGAACCTCTAGTTCAACAAGAAATAAGATGGAGGCTCAACTCAACCGTAGCACAAATCTTTAGAGAAGTATAGGAGCTGCTGGTCGGGAGCTGCAAGAATGTAACGTATGCGGTGTTTGAAAAAAAAAACAAGAAACCAGTACGTTCTTTCTTCTACGGTGTGTATCGCTGAACAGCCATTGAGCACAGGACCACATTTTTTTAGACAATTCAGTTGTTATTGAATTCGAAGCATCGACTTCCAATCACGTTTTGCTTGATAACAAAAAGGATTGGTTGCCTTATTCACGATGCGTGTTAAAATATATTGATGTTTGAAAGCTCTGTCGGCGAACTAAAGCTTACGCAAGTTTAAATTGGGATAGATTTCTTCATAGGTATGTACAATTTTTGAATAACAGGCAAAATTTACAAGCTACAGCTTATGAAAACCTCGAAGAGGGTGAACTAGTTTGGTTGAGTGAAAAAAAGAAAAGCGAAGCTATCATGAACTGTTTTTATCTGCATAAATTCGAACTAACGACGGAGTTTACAAAAAGCCGGCCGCAAAGGTCGCTCCTGTAATATCAAACATAATAAATGTTTTTATTAAGTGAATGTTTTTCCATTAAAGCAATGTTTTTCTCTTAGAAGACAGGGCCCGCAATTTCATGACCGAGTTCAATGAAAATGCACTTGTTTATTCAGCCAACAAACGCAGATATAAGTTGAGCATATGTTGTAAAACATATACGTTGGTTTATGTTAAATTTAAGAGCATCCTATTGCCCCAATTTTCCACACAATTTCTGGCGCGGATTTGAGTAGCATACTCAACATGGTTAAAAACATTTATGGAAATCCGTTTTTCTAGGAAAGTTTGATGTTTTTCTGTCTTCATCTTAAACCAATCGGCTGTTGAGACTTGATATCCACAATGGAAAGATCATTGTAAAAATAAGGCTTGAAAACTTCCCTTAAGGCGATCGAAACTCGTGAAATCTGTTATTCTTACCAGATATACAGTGCCCATTGAAGCCCAATTCCTGAGCAGTAAGTTTTAACTTTGTCTGGTTTGACAATTTTTCTTGAGCGGTAAATTGTATGTTACTGTGTCCTGTGTCTACAGATTTTGTGAGCTGCAGTTCTTGTGTTAACAAACACAACTTCTGGTTATTCGACTTGTGAGTACAATGAACTAAACGAAACCTTAGTTTAATTCTCAATATGTTTGCAAAACAGTTTTAGACATGAATCTTTGTGTTCACGTTGTTCCCGTATTAGATTGAACTGGTATTCAAAATCAGGTATTTTGTGATCTGCAGTGAACACCCTCCAGTTTGATATGGAAAAACTAAGATTAGCAAATAAGCAAACCGAATTTTTAATGCAACGGTATTCAAAAATATTTAAGATATCGTTTGTCTAGAATGCAAAAAACTGCAATCATTTTACAAGAAGGGTAAGACAGTAATCAATTTGCGACAAACTCTCAGCAATGAAAAATAGCTCGTGACTATTGCTCATGTTGCGAAATGAAAAAACTCACAAAAAGCCACAAAAAGAATAACGTTATGAGAATCTTCATCTTATCTATATGTTTTCTATGGATTTAGCGTTGATGAAAAAGTGTCGCTTTTTTGATGAGAAACGATATTTGTTTTCTTCAAAAAAATGAACAAAAGGTTCCCCAAAGTTGATTTCGAAATCAGACATATGTGTTTTGGAATAATATTGCAGGCCCAAAATGACTATCAAATTTTGATATGTGTACAGGTGGCAACCAAAAAAAGATTAATCATTTTTGTAATTTTTTCCTAATTTTTTTTTCATAACCTAAATGAAATACTGACGCATGCATGATTTTTGTTAGAGAATTCACTGCTGGCTTCAATAAAACAGCAAATGCATAATATCAAAACATTTAGGAGCATGTTCTACTGATTATCAAAAGATAATGGTCCCTAAAGATATTTTTACCGACGTAAAATAAACAGGTATTTGTTTTGTTAATCGCAGTCGTTTTTTCCCTTCGTCTTACAGGTGAATAAATCACTGTTTTCGTGGGAAAAAGTTTCAACATTAAATGCTACTGAATTGTTTGCTGGATGCAGAAAATATAACAAAACGAAAAAAGTAAAGTTTGTAGCAACTATATTATTCCTGGCGGTCTTTTTTTAATATTATTTTTCACTTGACCAATTTTTCGTCTGACAAATTTGACTCTTCGTCCTCGAAAACTCGATAAACCTTTAGCGGCAAGCGGACGTCAAGTGCTCTTAGAAATTTTCATCTCACTATTCTTCAAGAATGCAATTCACAGAAGCTTTTTTGGAGACTTTTACTTATGGTGCGAAGGGCAGTTCTTAGAGATTTTTTTGGAGTTTGGCTTCCCCCACTGTTGCCCCCCACCACTGTTGCCACCCCATCAGCGCCCCATTGCACCCCCTCCCGCTTTACTCACTTAAGCCCTTCCAATTAAGCTAAGGCTAGCCTCACTAAACCGTGCTTAGCTACTGACAAAGCCAACCGCTCACCAGGTCGTTTGACAGCAATTCGCCCGACGTTAGACGGTTAGTAGTAGTAGTAGTAGTAGTAGTAGTAGTAGTAGTAGTAGTAGTAGTAGTAGTAGTAGTAGTAGTAGTAGTAGTAGTAGTAGTAGTAGTAGTAGTAGTAGTAGTAGTAGTAGTAGTAGTAGTAGTAGTAGTAGTGGTAGTAGTAGTAGTAGTAGTAGTAGCAGTAGTAGTAGTAGTAGTAGTAGTAGTAGTAGTAGTAGTAGTAGTAGTAGTAGTAGTAGTAGTAGTAGTAGTAGTGGTAGTAGTAGTAGTAGTAGTAGTAGTAGTAGTAGTAGTAGTAGTAGTAGTAGTAGTAGTAGTAGTAGTAGTAGTAGTAGTAGAAGTAGTAGTAGTAGTAGTAGTAGTAGTAGTAGTAGTAGTAGTAGTAGTAGTAGTAGTAGTAGTAGTAGTAGTAGTAGTAATAGTAGTAGTAGTAGTAGTAGTAGTAGTAGTAGTAGTAGTAGTAGTAGTAGTAGTAGTAGTAGTAGTAGTAGTAGTAAAAGACTTGAATTTACCATTAAAAGATTTTTGACAGTACTAAAGAAGATCTTTACAGAAGGTAGCGGTAAAAAAATATATGAATTAAAAGAAAAAATTCTAAGATACGCTCAACATCTGCAAACGGCACAGCGACATTTGATTGACCATGCATAGGTTCCTAATAGATTGTACTTTAAATCACGTAGAATGACGAAGAAACCCATTAAGAGCAATTTAAAAATTGCATAGGGAAATAAAATGTTTTTATCACAAGAATCATTAAAATCGTTGACAAAATGAGTTACTCTGTTAAAAATGATATTTCAGTGACCGATTTTTGTGGGCACTTACAAATCAAGAACTGATTGTTCTCGCTGCGTAGAGATCTGTTCCTCTTCTTAAGAATGGAAAAATTTTTGAACGTAATACAACTCTTGCCTGTAGCAATGGTAGCAAAAAGTTTCAGATCAATGTTTAAAAGCTGTTATGCAATGGGAATCGTATCAGCAGTCAACAATAAACCATTATAGCTCTTTTTTCGTTAAAGTTCTCGAGTAATCTCAAGTGAGTGAGACTGGCATGCCAGGCAGGAGAACCATAGAGTAACACAGACGAAACACAAGCCGAATACAGCTTGAATTTAACTTTGTTCGGCAAACTGTATGGGACATTGTGTCTGAGGTAATTGAAGTTCTGTTTTGCTTTGATTAGCTTTGATCGAATATGAATGTCCCATCATAGACAGCTAGTGACTTCAATGCCAAGATCAGTCGTCGTTTCCCCTCTCCGCAGATTTTCGTTGTTTAAAAACAAATCACCTGTAGTGTTCTTTGAAATATGGATATAAGAACATTTTGATGTATCGAACTTCAAGCTGTTAGAATTCAACCAATTATACGATCGATTGATGACCTCTAGACTGTCACCAAAAACATTTGTTGAAGAGCACACCAACTTACAGCATATCGTCTATATAAATCCGAAACAACAGTGGTCCCAAAACACTTTTTTGGGAAACACGACTACCTATAGATATGATGTCAGAAAGACTTCCATCGGTACAAACTTGGTGCGTTCTTTCAGCCAAATATGATCTAATTAAGCTTCTAAACTCTAGGTCTAATCCATAATTGGCCTGTTTACTAAAAAGGGTTGCATGATTGACCCTATCAAATGCTTTAGTAAAGTACAATTTGCTCCCAATTATTGTCAAAATTGGCAAACAACTCGTCTATGAAGAGAACGAGTTGTGTAATTATTGGATGACCCTGTTGAGAACCGTGCTGAATAAAATTAGTTTTGTGCCGGATCTTTGAAAAAAAATAATTAAAAATTTTTCTCTCAATTACAAGGGAAAGTCTTGACAGATTAGATATAGGGCAATAATTTTCAATGTCGGACCTTAATCTTTTCTTGTGAATTGCTGTTACATGAGCTCATTTCCAGAATAATGGCTAGCAAGGTGTTCGTAAGATAAAATTGAAGAGAGAATGAACATAAGGTGCAAGAAGTTCGGAACAAGAACTGTAAATAAAAGGTGGAATACCGTCACAAGCCGCAATAGTACCTGTCGCAATTACTCTAAGAAATTCGCATAGCTGAAGACTGTCTTAACGAAATTCCGACAGGAAAACATCCGAGGTGGGTTCTTGACAGAAGTGAAAAGAACCGTTCGAGAGTTCGGAATAGACTGATTTGAAGAAAGAATTGAAGAGGTCAGCCTCGTCGAGAACTGTTGCAGCTCCAGTATCCTTCCAATATACCTTATCTGGTAAACTAGGTCTACCGCTAAGGCGCTTCAATAATTTTATGTTTAATAATTTACCAAGCTTCTTTCGGAATGATTTTGCAAAACTCAAAGTTCAAGAAAACTGGTCACTTTTGAACTAACGATATTTTGTTTTCCACAAAACATGAGATTTGAGTTATTAAAGTTCAAATTTCCAGAAAAAGCGAAGTACGCAAGGCTGAAGACAGTGCTAAAACTTGGCAAATGTGGTTGAACCCGGGTCAAGGAAAAATCAGAAAAATGTGTCAGATAAACGGTGAAAATTGTTTTTTTTTACCGCAATTTTTGTACATAATTTTGCGTTGAAATGCGATGAATGCGATGAAATTATGTAAATTCATGGCTAGAGTAAACGGTGAACTTTCAAAAGCTCACCACAATTCACTGCTAACTTGTGTTTTTTCACCGCTTAATATAGCGGTGAAATTACATATTTCAGCGATGAATTGTGGTGAATTTTTGTAAGATCACCGCTTGCTCTTAAGTAGTTTCATCGCATTCACCGCTTATCTTATATAATTTAAACACTTTTTTCCAAAGCGGTTACTTTACGTTTTTTTACCGCTACCTGGCGATAAAGGTTTTTCTCACCGCATTCAGCGCTTGATTTATGTAATTTTACCTCATTCACCTCTTGTCTTACATAATTTTCCGCATTCACTGCTTATCTAACATAATTATGCGTTGAATGGCGGTTACATTTCGTCCGGGGACAAAAAAATTAGTAAATCAAACAGATAAGGTTGCTTTTGCTGCTAAAAATATATGCAAGGGTTATTTTTGCCCTACTTCAATCTGTGAGTGGTTTATTGTCACTTAGAATCTCAAAATTATCATATTGGACACTAATAAGTACCATAAAACCTCACATTCAAATGGAATAAACGACACCATATTTGCCTGTTTCGAGGTGTCACCGCTAAAAATCGCTAAAAGATGTAAGAAATACGGTGGATTTGAGTAAAAATAAAAGATTTGCTTTAAATGCGATGAATGCGGTGAAAAAAACTTTTAAGCGGCGAATTTTTTATTCACCACGTAAGCGGTGAAATAAAATTTTTGACCTATACCAGCAGAAAGCAGTGAAAAAATTTTCAGCGCTACCATCAGAATGCGGAGAAAAATTTTTTTTACCGCTAAAATTGCAAATTTTACAATTATTTACCGCGCTAATTTCAACGCTTATCTTAAATTCACAGGAAAGATTGAAGTAAGTGACAGATGGCGCAGTGGAAAAAGAAGTTGTTGACATGCAGGAGGTGAGAGGTTTGAACGCGTGTGCGGGAGTGTCTTTGTTGTAAGAAATCCGGTGAATGCAGTGAAAAAAGTTTCACCGCTAAAAACCGCTGACATTCACCGCATTCAACGCTTAAAGATATATTTTTTTTCACCGCTATTCACCGCTAGTCTTATAATATTTTTTGACCAAACCTCGACCATGGTGGCGCAATTCTGATATGATCTGTGCAGTTAATTTGACCAGAATTAACTTAGCGGACTGTTATCTGAGTGTGTGCATTTTTAATCTTTAAGTATCAAGAGTTCTTGAGTGAAAAAAATCACCAAATGCGACAAATCTTCAACAAAAATTATGGAGCCAAATATGGCATTAAATGAACGCAAAATGTCTGAAAAGTTTGTTTAAGTATGATTAGGCAGATTGTTCATGCTCTTCCCTCCTTTTCTTCTCTAGTGTTACTTCAAACTGGTTCTTTTTACTGTTATTGTTGATTTTTAGCCTGCTGGTTGTTTGTTCAAAAGTTTGCATCTTTTCTGATTGAAATGGGTAGTGAGCTTAGTTGTTGTATGTTGAACATATTATATTTTTTAAGTTTTTCATTCTGACTAAGTGATATTCTTAAGCTAAATTTTTGCGTAGAAGATCACAAACAACTGAAATTTTTTATATAAATGTCGAACAATTGAACGGTTCCCAAGTAAAGGTCTGAAGATTGCACTCCGTAATTGCTCCGACGCACCTTAGTGGACGAGGAACTATATGCTCAACTTGGTTTTTCTCCATTCAATATTGGCCGTTCGATATATTCATTGTACTTATATAATTAAAATAATTTCATTTTTGAATTTCTTTTTTTTCTCGTGAGTTATCGAATTATGAATAATTTTTGTAGTGAACAATTAACGGAATCAACTTTCTAGTTATTTTGCGGTTAATCTTGCTAAAAATTGCAAAACTGGTTATTGATAGCGTTATTGGTTCAAATTTCAAGAAAAGGGTGACTGAAATGTTCGATCCAATTTTTTGAAAACTTTTATGGCTGAATTTTCAAAACTCAGGCTTTTTTCATCAAAAGGGGCACGTAATATGCTTCTTCAGCGCAATTTGATTAAATTCGACGGAAGTAAAACCTAAACTGCTTAGATAATGTTTTCAAACCTTTTTGTTTTCTAAGAGAGTGTTCTGGAAACAAAATGTGGCCTATTTTGCGCTATTTTAACTCCAAAAATGTTCAAATGCTCATCATTAGTTTAATCTTATTTTTTAATTTCATTGTCAACTTTTCTGTTTCGCTAGCCACTGAAACAATTACGCCTTTTTAATGGAGCGACAGCAATCACAGGGCTAGTTTTGTTCCGAAAGTACAATTTTATATACCATTAACTGTTTTGTTTTGGCTTTATCTTAATTTTTTTTTTAAAAATCCTCGCTTTTCTTGTGAACTAATCCCATTTACGTTAAAATGAAACTCAATTATTATATTTCAAACCTTCACCAGAACGCTCATATTTTAAATGGCTTCAGCCTTTGTGTTTGCGTAAAATTATTTGTGAAAAGTTGAGATCTGCTTTCTTGGTCACTCTCTTATGGCTCAGTCTCGCTAATGAAGTCTAATGGCTTCCTATGGAGCTTGACGTACTTTTATCTACTGTTTGTAAGCACAAAGCATATAGATACTCTAACTTTTAGTATTTGTTTTCAAAAAAAATATTTCAAATCTGTAAGAATTTGACCTCACTTTTGTCTACATGTAGCGTCATCTGAGCCAAGAGATGTTGCATCCTCTTTCTGGTGAGTTCAAAATTCAGCTTAAAGACCATTTTTTGTCATAAATAACGGTTTTCTTCATTATACTAAAAGTTTTCATATTTTTTTTATTATTGTACGTTTGACCATTTGTTGTCCTGTCACCTCAAGAAAATAATGATATATCATATATCACTTTGATGTCGTTAATGCCGGGACAATTTGAACACAACTATTGTTTTTAGTGAATTTATTATGATTTTAACGACTTCAACAACGTTTTCTCGCAAAACTTTGTGAGATTTTTGCATTCTTTCTTCTTTTGTTGGTTGTTTTGTTGATTCTTTTGTTATGTAGGTAAGAAATAATCCATTTAATGATTTCAACTGGCAACTAATGGTTTTCATGTCTTTGAAATTAATTGTTTTCAAATATTTGCAACTTATTTTTGAAACTTTTTTTCTTTTGATTCATTTTTTGTCTTCTTTCTACCTAGGCTCTTTAAAGATTGGACCCATGTCTTAACTGAAGTATAGGTTGATTTGTGGATAGCAAACGTCAACCCCAATGGCTAGTATTCAGTTGCTCGTTTTTTCAATAGGCTTTACTTTTCCCTCGCGTTTTTCGTTTTGTTTTAAAAAAGAGTTTCATGTTTAGCCGCTAACTTACCTCAGTCACGGTTTCAACTGAATGAATTTTAGTTTCATTCTTTCAATGGAATAATAAAAGTAGTGAATAAAATCACGATCAATAGAATGACCGGTCAAACCCCGGTCATTAAGTCAAAGTGCATTAGGATAACATTTAGAATTAATTTCTTTCAATTTTTATCCGTTCGTTTTTTCTCTCTCTCTCTGTCTCTTTATTTCGAGCCTGATGATGTGAGTCAATTGGGTCAACTTGCGGCTTTTGCTCCCTAAATCTGCCGGTGATATTCTTTTGCATTTTGGGTGATGTTGTTTTGATTTAAATATTAACTTTTTTTTGAAAATTGGAAGTCAATTCTAGGTCGATTTTAAAGTTTAATGTTAATATCTGATTTTGTTTTTTCTCTTGCTTCGTACTGGTTCATGGCAGATCTCATCAGCTCCCTAATGCGGCATTAATTAATTCTTTTAGTAGTTTTAAGGGTTTTTTATTCATTCACGAACTACTCATATACAAAATATGATTTTTTATTGTTTCTGACTGTTTTCAATTTCTTCTTCATTTGGAAGAAAATTAAGTCAAGAATAAGGACTAGCAGGGTCTGAACTTTATGTGAGAACGCACGTTAACGAGCATATTGTATTTCTTATGTTTTTAAATACACTTTTTGGAGACTTATTAATTGCTTTCTGATTGAAACAGTCCACTTCACACTATTCGTCAATTTCATTAATGTATTGATTAATTTATGATTCTATTGTTCACCTTTTGAGCTATGGCAGGAAAAAACTAAACAAACGTATAACACAATATAAATTCAAAACTATAAAATTTTAACTTGAAAGGTGAAAGTGGCCCTTCAGAACTGTTCAAGTGCTTAAAGTTCAACTTGTGAACGAGCTATAAAATTGTATGAATCAATGAAAAGACCCGAGTGCTATTCCGAATGGCCAAGCATCAAGTTTAGTTACAGCTCAATATTGAATTAGCAAAAACATTATCTGTTTTGGGAGAGCTTTTCACAAGATGTAATAATTCAAAAATGCCAACAAACATTAGAATTCAAAATATTTGTCAACCTTCTGAGCACTTCTACACTTTCAAATATTTACAATTTTGAACAAAATATTGGCTCCAAAAGTGCAAAACATATAATTTAATGATTCTAAATTAAAAATTAAAAAAAAATTTCGGCTTATAACTCAATCACTGATAGCATTTGTGGTTTAGATTAAGCGAAGTTGTCTGTTTTTAGCGACTCGAAATACCTTGATTGCGCAGTCAGAAGTTTTTGAAGTCTTTAGGATGTCAGATGATGATGTAGACTCGATGAGTCGTGCTATAAAAACTCTTATCTAATCCTACCTATTTCAGAATTATGAAAAATAGCAATATAGTGTGAAAAATACAATTTTTAGGGAGAAATGTGGGTAGGTAGGTGAGGGGGTGTGTAGGTGTTGGGGATAGGTGGCGTGGGATGGGGATAGGCGTGGGGGGGGGGGAGGTGTTTTGGGGTAATTGGGGGTAGGAGGTGGCATATTTTTGCGACTCCATTAAGTGTTATGAACTTCTGTTCTCTAAGTAAACAGGCGAGCAAAAAACCGGAAGTTCAGGGAGTGACCAAACTCTGAAAAGTGGTTTTGGGGAAAAAATTCGAAGAGCGGAAAATATGAGAATGGTTTACACACATTCCTTTGAAACAGAGCAAAAAAATGAACAATTGAAATTCCTGCAGAATGTAGAATAAATCAAATTTTATCATGCTGTTTTTGTAGTGAGCTTTGAAGTCTTTTGGCAAATACAAGAAATTTTACCCTAATCCCGACCATTTTGTGCATTGAAAGAATTTAGGATTCTCGGGTTATTTTTCACTAAAAATTGCCGAAATGAGAAATTTAGGGCAATTAATCTTGATTTCTTCGTTTTTCTTTTCTTTCAAAACCAGAGATGTGTATAAGCTTACTATGGCTTGCATAATATTGGCTGAGTTTTTTCAGTCTTGCATACAAGAAGCAAATGAATCAATTTTTTTCATTTGTATGTGCACTTTTACTAAATGAAAAAGTAATTGAATTTTCCTAACTTTTCGGGTTAGCTAACTTTTTGTCCCAATTTAATGACGAACTATAGTTGGCATCTTGGGCTGCTAAGAAATATTAGTAATTAGGGTTTTTGCAAAGACAAATCGAGTAATTTCCGGAATTCTTACTGGCATGTTTTTTAACGAGCAACACGTTCAGCGACTCAAGGATGATCGTAGAAAACCTGGTGAAAAATTTTCGAGAAATACGAGAGAGCTTATTTTCTGCATAATTTCTTGCGAAACAGAGCTATTATTGTGTGTTTAAGAAAACTTTCTCGGAGCAACCAAATACTTTGTTCAACCGAACTTTATCTGTTTCTAGTATTAATGCATTGTATGTGGTGAAAACGATGTTTTTATGTGATTTATGAAATTTAGTGGCTGCAAGTAATTGTATTAAGGTTTTTGAAGATTTTATACAATTACACCAAATTTTGCGCTGCTTTTTTATATCAATCTTGAAAAACTGAGAGACATCTTAGGTTTTAATGATCGCTTGCATTTTTTGTGCGCATGAACATTTGATTGAATAGCAATCAACAATGACTCATTCTGCATTTTGCACTTTTTGGGATTACTCTAAGATTTTGAAAAATGAGATAATTTTTTTTGATATTTTTGAAATTTGATCCTGTTTTTTGACAGGAATGAAAATTTGTTCCTTATAATTGTGTCATTCATCGAATCAACAACGGAGATCAGTTGTTAGGATCAGCTCCACGTACTGAGTAAGCTGTTTTTGCATATAATTTAGAATGCCTTGGGGTGCATTTTTTCTTTGAAAGATTTTTTTATTATTGTTGACAATTTTGAGGTCGTTTTAAAGTCAAATTTCGAGAGCACATCAGGTAGCTGAACGGCTAATCACAAAGAGGCAGCACAGGTAACGAAAAAACATTAAGCTTCAGGAGACTTATGCCTTTTTCTAAAATAAACCTTTTGAGATTTTTTGCTGACATCCCCTGCATTTACTGCTACCTTTAGTTTTGCCTTGTCTTTTGTATCAGACTTATTCGCGAATGTTTTTAAAAAGTACCATGTTAATTCTAATAGTGTTTAGCCTCAACTGTTTGAATCACTTTTATTGTTCTTTTTTGCAACCTGCGTGATTATCTTTAACGATGACATTATCTTTAACGAAAAAACATTAAGCTTCAGGAGACTTATACCTTTTTCTAAAATGAACCTTTTGAGATTTTTTGCTGACATCCCCTGCATTGACTGCTACCTTTAGTTTTGCCTTGTCTTTTGTATCAGACTTATTCGCGAATGTTTTTAAGAAGTACCATGTTTTTACTAATAGTGTTTAGCCTCAACTGTTTGAATCACTTTTATTGTTCTTTTTTGCGACCTGCAAGATTATCTTTAACGATGACAAACAGGCCACTTCTTGTGCATTCTTTTTCTTTCATACTCTCGTAGACGACAATTTTTGCAAATAAGAACATTTAAATTTTCGGTTCTTCTCACAACATTTCCGTATTTTGCTCTGGTTTGCTTCCAATTTTAGTGGCTTTTTGAGATTTAAGTTCTAGCAACTTAAAAAGTACGGACTTATGTTTTATGGCTTCATACGTTTTTAAATCGCTAGCGCAGTTTTTTAAGGAAACAAATTCTGAAATTCTGGAAAGAAATACTTAAAGTAAAAATTTCATCACATTAATTTTGTGTTCCAGATTGATTAACGTTTCGTTTTTCTCTGCCAAACGAAAACAATAAAGAGGTCTGAATTGCTCTCTAGCAAATTATATTCTTTTCCTTTCGATCCTTTGTGTACGTAACTTATGGTTCCATCAAACTCGATAAAAAATTTTGAGAATTTTTGACGCTCATTTAAAATTAATACTTTCGTTCTCGGAGTACTTGAACCAAAGTCACAACAATGAAACTCTTACTACTTTTTAAGGTACATCAAAGTGTATTAAGTTCATTAACAGCTATAAAAGTTACAAAACTGTCTTAGTATTTCAGTGTTGTTAAGTAGAAACGCATCTCGTAAGAAGTTAATCAGAAATATAATATATTAAATTGCAGATTTTCACTGCTAATTCGTCGCAAATTAATCTCTTATGCATTTTATATCGTTCGCATTTTCAAATTTACGGCTAAGGATAAAACTATCAGAATTAGAAAACTTGGAAATAATTGAGACTCACCTTGTGTCTAAAATCAAATTAAACTTTCTAAATTCGCCCACTCTTCAGCTCTCCATATTTTTTGTTCACTTTTTCTTAAAAAAATTTTTATGCTTGTATCAAATTTTTCTTTCGAAGAGTTTGTGACTTTTGAGGGCATCCAAGTCAGAATATGTAGTAATAGTTTTAGGATCTCCATTTTTAACAATCTTTTCCGAAAATTTCTGGCAATTTTGCCTACTTTTAAATCAAATTTAAACAAAATTTCAGTCATCATTCAAACATTTGCGACAACGTTTTTATGGGAATCTTTGAATAACAATTTTTTTTTAGTTTTCCAATGTCTCCTTTTAGTACAGAAAAGCAAAAAAATGCCAAATTTTTCTGGCTGTTTCATTCGTTTTCATGAATTTTTAATCCTTCCTCGCCTGTGGTACCCCAACTTTTCTTGCAATGATCAGTCGTGTCCATATCTTTGTTTAAATGTTGATAAACAAGGGGAAAATGAGTTTAGAACTTTTTTTAATAATAGATAAAGTTTTAAAAAATCCTTAAATTTATAAAACTCTTTTGTTTCGATCATAAAAAAGTAGGAGATTTATTTAGTGGTTACAAGCAATTTGTTCGCAAACACAATTGGCTGAACACCAATTAGCATCGTTCATTTTTTATTATGTACTTTCTTGATAACGTTGAGATTTGGAAAAAAAATTGGTCACCTTTCAGGACACTCACATTTTTTTCTCATTTCCGTGTCATTCAATAAAGCATTAACGGATATCAGTTGGTTGATAGAAGCAGCTCCACGTGTACTCAGTCAGCTTTTAAGTGCAATCTCTTTTTAAAAGACATCTTCATTAATCTAGATGACTTTGAGAACATTTTTAAGTGAAATCAGAAGGGCACACATGGCCGCAGAACAAATTTTTACATCCAAACATTACAGGTAACAATGAACAATTAAGCTTCAGTGCATGGACGGCTAGTTCCGAGAAAAGAGAAAAATTAAATTTTTAAGAGTTCTTGTTGACTTTACTTGCTTTAACTACCACGTTTAATGTTATCTTGTTTTCAAAATCAGAACTATTTGTGAATAAAAAAGTTAGTAACATGTCAAAAACAAGAGTGCTTAGCATCCACTGACGTTATTGTTTTTTATTCCGATAATTGCTTTGCCTTTAAAAACATTTATTTTGAAAAAATTGTTGATGTTATTTGATTATAAATCTGTCATTTGTAATCTTTTTGGCAGCTTGCCTGATTTTCGTTAGTGATGAAAATTCTTTCTGAGGCTGTTTTATGTGGAATTTTTATGTTTTAGAATAAAATTAGCGTAGTTTGATAAGTGAAAAAAATTCAAAATTACAATAGTTACAATAATTACAAATAAAGTTAACTTTCTAAATCGCTATTGATAAAAGATTCGTCTTTCTTTCCGAAATAAATTTAGGAGGTATGAAATGTTCTTTATCAAAAGGTATATCGTCATCTTTTTTACCCTTCTTCAATGTAGCCTATGGCTCTATCAAACTCAACTCGATATAGATTATAAATTCATGTAAAAATTATGCATTTGTTCTTGTAGTCTTAAAACTAAGCAACAGCGTAAACCTGATCTTCTTTTTAAGGTGCCTCAAAGAACTTTTATTAATTCACAGCTATATAAGCTGCAAAAATGTCTTACTTACTCATGTTTGGTCAAATAGAATTTTTTTTCTCAAAATGTGACTAAAAAAGCTGAGCTCTTGGTTATTTAAATTGCAAATTTCTACTGATATTATGTCGTAATTTAGTCTACTGCTGTTTTGTCGTAGCTATATGCTTATTTTTAAAAAGCATATTGTTCTTTTTAAAACTATCAGAAATAGCACATTGTAGAATCGACCTGAATATCGAACTGTTCTGAAAAACTGAATTTTCGACCGCTCTTCAGCTCTCAATATCATTTTTGTAACTATTTTATCATTTGGCATGGGTCCGTCATTAGCATTTTTAGATCAGTTTTTGTGTTAGTTTGAGTTTTGATTACTTGGGAACGACTATTTTCAAATAGTTAAAATAACTTTTTTTTCTCAATTGTATAACACAGTTTGCTAATATTTAACAAAACACCCCAGTAGTTATCAGATCCCTCAGTTATTCAAAAATGCACTTTCTTTTGTTTTTGTTTTGCCTAAAAATGATTCCAGGATTTGCCTTAGTGTGTTCACGGATTTCTCAAACAGATTGGTTTGTTGCACCTGCCTTTCCACTTGTTTATACAACTACCTAAATTACTTTTCACATCTGCTTAACATTTTTTCACATTTTAAGTTTTTTAAATCCTTCGTTATACTATATCATCGCTTAGGGGATTTTCCAAAGCTTGAGAAAAATTTAGACAATTTTGTCCCGTTTATATGATAAGGGAAAACATTATCGATATAGTTGTGACAATTATAATAAAAGTTGTTCCAGTTTCCAGTTTTTTTGCATTTCTGAAATGATGTTGCGTTTCTGGAATTTTTTTTCACGAAGTACCACGGCTAAGAGTAGCTTCAGTTGAGCAAATTTCACTAAACAGACGCGATATAGAGCCGCATCTTTTCAAAACATTTTTTGAGTTCGTCTTCAGTTATCTAGATAAAAGATGAAAATACTATTGTTTTTATTAAATCTATTGTAACCTCTGGAGTCTCATTTAGCAATGTTTTGATTAAATGTTTTTAGCCGCGACACTAACAGAGTATGAAAATTATTTAACTTTGAATCAGTGGTTATAAAAAGACTGATGAAGTTCAATCAAACCTGTCCATATTACAAAAGATTTCAAACTTAAAGGGTTTGGGTTTTTAGTGACACGTTCTGGGAATACTCTTTTGATAATGTTAATAGTAATTTAAGTGCTATTCAGTAATTTGTTTCTGATCCAATGTTCAGCTGTATAAAATTAATATTTTCCAGAAGCTTGATAAAAACAATAATTGATGCTTATTCAAACATTTCTGAAATATCATTTTCGACATGTTCGTTTGACATATGTTATGCTTTCAAATGCGAATACGGTATGCTTTTGCGCGACGCACAGAACCAGCGAGCCTTCTTGTCATCTTATGCAAGAAATAATCTCAACAAATAAAGCAACTAACTAACAAAAATCAATCAATCTAGGAAAAAGAGAAAAAGTAAGAACCATGTTTGGCCCGGATTAGTGAATTTTTAGTAAACAAAAATACCATTTGACAAGGACAAAAAAATGCCAACTTTGGCAAAAAGTTCGGGCTCTCACATTTTTGTTCTTCGGGCATGTGAAGGTTTGACATCTTCTTTAAGTTAACTTACTTGAAAAGTTTCATCGATTTCTAGACATGAATGAATGCGATAGTAATCCTGATATTTGTGGAAGTGGAAATGTATGCGACAACAGTGTGTTTCCTTACACATGTGACTGTCAAGATGGATATGAGTACAGAGGAGTCTACGGAGAGGAATGTGAAGGTGAATATAGATAATTTCTAAACAATTAGTTTTCTGTAAATGGAAATAAATGATCTGGAGAGTTCAAAAATACAAAAAGTACTGTATACAAAAGGAGTCGCAATCATTTGTTTGTTAATTCAGTTTTTTCTTAGATACGGTATCTGATCAAATTAAAGTACGCTCCACGCTCAAAGGCTTCATCTGTTAAGACTGATGTGTGTTCCAAACGTCCTCTGATCACCGACTACTATCTGTTCGAAACCTCCTCTGACCAGAATATTTTGCGCTACAAAACCCCGCCTAGTCAAGTCTAGACCATCGTGCGTTTGAAACAACTATCATGCATTCACGCTGCGTTTGAAATGTCACGTAAATCAGACAACCATGCGTTTGAATTGTCTTGTAGTCAGACAATCATGCTTTTAAAATGTCATTTGATTGGACTATCGTGTTTTCATAGTGTTGCGATCAAACTATTGCGCATTTAAAAAACGTTGTTTGTATGACGAAGTGCGCTCAAAGGCCTCCTGCGATATAGCGTGTTTGAAGCGTCCTCTGATTACACTATGTTGCACTTGAATTCGCCTCGGATCAGATAATCTCAGACCGAAGTGATCTCTGAGGAGAAAAGTGCGAGATCCTTGTTCAGATTTCCGTACGTTTGAAGAATTTTCCACACGCACGATGAGCAGGTGTGCTCTCAAAAATGGTCCGGTCAGAAGTCACTTCGGTCTGGACAACTCAAACTGAGTACCTCCCGTGTCAAAATTACCCCCCCCCCTGATTAACCCCTAAACTGGTGTAAGAGTAGAGGGGTAATTGTCTACGGGGGTAAAACGATGTAAGATTAGGGGGGTAATGGGGGGTAATGGGAGATAATGGGGGGTAGTGGGAGGAATTTTTAGATTTTACACCCCAATAATTACCCCCCAAAACGAAGTAAGAATAAGGGGGGGATAAGGGGGGTAAAAGGGGAATTTCTAGATTTTGTCCCCCAAAAATTACCCCCCCCCCAAAAAAAAAAATAGATGTAAGATTATGGTCAGGTTTGAATGCTACATTTTGCTGAAATTCGAGGAAAATATCAGCTTTAGAAATATTTCAAGTACAATTGTCATTGTCATCACAAAATTACGTCACTGCAAAATCATGTTTTTATGTCATCAATGTCCGCAATTTGGGAGCAGGGGTATTGTCATCACTGCACTTTAACCTTTAATTTTTATTCAAAATTCGATGGATTAAAATTATAATTACCCATCACTGCATTTTGAACCAGTTATATCCCACCTTTTCTCATTTAATCAATTTTAGAAGCCTTGCGCGTCAAGTAATTACCTTAATACGAATGTTAGTGACAGAAATTTACGGACAATAATGACAAAAATCATTCAACTTTTCTCACCTGTCATCAAATTCCGCAATCGCGGAAATAGGTGACGAATATTCTCATTTTTGAGCAAAATTGAACTAGTTTCCCTTACTGTCATATTTTCCGCAAAATTCTACATTCCCTAATCTTAAAACTTGGGCGAGTGGACAATGCTGGCGTTTGCAAGCAAATTTTCCTGCTCAAATTGTAGGATTGGCGACATAAAGAGTGCATGGGTTCATATCTAATTTCAATTATGTTCTGCCTAGTAAAAGATATTTAAGGTTGTCTCGAGTTAATGCCACCTGTAATGCATGTTACAGTGCTGTCTTTCCTTTATCGAGATAGGCAACGCACGCAAAAAAAACTCTGAAAATAGAGATGTCACTCGAAACTTGCTATGCAAAACATTCAAGTGTCGCACCAAAATTTTTTATTCAACGTTCAAAACCCGGGTTGACTACCATAGGTAAATCTTAGCAACCACATCCAAGCCCTAATTGGCAAACAAGAAAACACTTGGCAATCATACACCTGGCCACATGAAATTTCCAATAAAGGCTGAAAAAGAGTGAAATAAGTGCCTATGGCATATTTTGTTCGTGAAAGGTATCCGTTGGAACTTTGAATAATGTGCATGTTCATGGTTCCTTGGCAACCATATATATGACCATAACCCTTAACGGTCCCACAAATGACTACACATGGTAACAATTCACAAATCCCTAAATAAGGTGATAAATTTTATGTAACGCATCAAAAGTTTACGATATAAAGGTTTTCTCGCAGACAAGAAGTTTGATGCTTCGATCGGCGATTATCGATACTGTGATAACAAAGTGCACTGAGGGCTAACACGAGGTTTCCCTCAAATGTAATTTAAAAGAAAACACATTCAATGCTTTACTACACATTAAAAAAGGTACACTGATTGCTGGAGAACACAACAGAAAAAAAATATGACTGTTTCAAACATTTCTGTACTAAACAATATACGATAATTATTAGCCCCGAAAAAAATGATTTTTCTATTTGCTTTTAATCTAAAAGTTGGTGTTCAGCTTTCACTCTTTTTGTTCTTTAGTGATTATAAAAAAAACTTTTAATTTGCCCCTGCACGTTTCGATTTTGTCCAGAATTTTTAGCGACAGAAAAGCCTTTCCCCGTCAACAGAGCAAATTTTAAGAGAAGAATGAGCAACCACAACAGTTAATTGAAAACCCCTATTTGTTCATACATTCTTTTATTGCAGAGTAAAAAAAACAAGAGAAAAAAATTTATCCCTATTCAAAACAGTATAAAATCCAAGTTTTCAACATTATTCGAATTTCTTTTTCATTTCATGGTATTTGGAACCTTTGGCTAAAAATGCAAAGCGTTTCCTTATAAGAAATTAACAAATCAATTTTAAAACGGCTCCTTTTGAGATATCTCTTACATATTTTGCGAGCAAGTCAATTTAACTTGCAAGAGATAAACTGTCTTTGGCCTCGCCCCAAGTGTTTTCTATGCACCAAATAAAAAAATAAGTGTTGTTATATAGCTTGAAAAAAAGAAAAATAAATAGCACGTGCTCTTGGGGAGGCGTAAAAATTATATGCATGCTATGCGGGGGTTGGGGTGGAGTTTAAATCCTTTTTAAATCAGATATTCTTTTTCACTGATTTCTTTTTGTATTTTAGTCTCAACAGTCTTATTCTTGCTTGTTATTTTGATCGTTGAGTGCCAGTAGTTGATTCTCAGTGCATTTCTTTAATGACCCAATAAAAAACCATAATATCCTGTACTGAACCATTAGAAAACAAGTAAAAAAAACAAGAGTTAAGTCTGTCGAGATAAACAACATTTCTGGTATGAATACTCTTAATATGAGTTCAATCTTGGCATGGACGATTAAAAGTTGAATGCTTGCTTGGAATGACTTGAGGCAGTCTGATTTCACACTGAGCATGCTGAATAGATTCCATAATGAAAAACATTATATTCATAGGTCGCTTTTAAAAATTTCTAAAATCGTGCATGTCAATAAAAAATATGAAATGTTCTTTTATTGCCGCATTGCCAAAAACTTGGAACAATGATCATACGAATCTTGGAACAATGATTCGTATGATCGCACTTGCATGACTGCGGTAATCACTCGTTTTTCGTTTCTGACGTTGATTTCGTTACTAGAAATTATTCCAATCAACTGCTCTTTTGAGAACAGCAGAAACTCGTCGCTTTGCATTACATCCCATCAGTTGTTGCAGGTGTACTTATATGCGTGCTTGAAAGATAACAAGAACATAGTTAGGGTCAGACGAACATAATGCTTTTTTAATGATTCAGTGGTGATATACACTATAGTACTTAGATATGGGTGGGAATAATAAAAAAATGAAATCTATTCAGTTTTGTTGCCCCTTATGGCACACAATTTGTACGAACCCAAGTGAGCGTGCTAATTAATGCTGATTAACATGCGATATAACAAAACATGATCTGTTTATGGGCGTCATAAAAAAACTGGCTGAAACAGAGTAAATAAAAAATCCAGACATCGTTTGGACTGTTTCAGCAACAGTTTGAACAAATATATCAAGCAATTCACATTTTATTGATTACATTTACACCTTTGTGTTCAACAAATGTGCAAACCAAGACTCTTCAACCTCTCCGATTACGTTTGAATTTGAATGTTAAGCAAATTTCCAATATTAAGCGCCGAATAACTAAAATGGCTAATTAGGAAAATCAGTGCTTTTTTAAGAAAATGAAAATTAAGCAACAAAAAATTGACCCGAAAAATAAATCTAAAAGTGAAAAAAACAGTATTGAAAAAAAAACAGTTGAAACAGTATTTAGTCAAATATTTGGTGAGGTTAGCTCCGAGTGAAAACTTTCTACAAATACATTACCTCTTCAATTGAAGTCGAATCACAATAATCACAATTTCAAATTCTTAAGCCATGACCATTCTTGATACTCAATGATGTATCCACTACGTTACACTACATTACTACAGCATCAAATTTAAACGATAAAGCTTGCAATTAGCTGCAAATATGTGAATATGCATTGATGTAATTTTAAAGCTAACTGCATCACAAAAATGTCTTTTCTCCGTTTTTCCCGCTTTTTTCCTCTGTTTTTCCCGCTGTCCATAGGTCTGACAGAATGTTAAAAGCACAGACCAGGAAAAAAAAATCAGACTCTGATTTTCATGCTGTTCAGAAATTTTTCAGATTTCAAAGTTTTTACTCTGATTTTTACTCTGGTCATGGTAAAAAGTGACATGATCAGACACATGTCATAGTAAAATTGCAGAATGGAAAGTCTCTGATTCAGCGCTGGTTTACACTAAGACGATGATCCGGGATCACAAAAAATAATGTCTCTGTGAAAATGAGAAATTTAGAATTTGAAATGTCAAAATTCATATTTTTGTTTTGTGTTTTGTTTTTTGTCCGCTTTCCCGGGTTCACCTCCTTAATTCAAAAGGTTACAAAATAATAATTTAAATCATGTTGTCTAAGAAATATTGTACTAGACATAAAATTTCATAAAATTTCTAAAACACATTTTTTAAAGTAGTTCTTAAAAGTGCGAAAATAGAACGCAAAAATTATGTTTGAAACAATTGGGACAAAAAAATTTGAAGGTCTCTTTTTCAATGATTGTGTTTTAGTGAGCAAACTGCAGTCATACAGTCCGCATACACACACATACACACTCTGCACTCCAATAAAATCGGAGCCTCGGGCAACTAATGTGTGCGTCGTTATAGGAAAAAGTAAATCTTATAAATCTATATGAGGCCCAAATTCTTTGGTTTGTTTGTTTTGCAGACATGGATGAATGTGGAGTGAATATATGTGGCAGCGAAGCGTTGAGTTGTGAAAACAAAGAGGGAGGATATAACTGCGAATGTAAACAACTTTTCCACTTCAATTCAACAGTCTATGGATCGGGTTGCAGAGGTATACAAAATAATTTCTATCATTGAGGAACTAGATCTCTCCCTGAACTGAATTGGTTAATTTCCCGGATCTAACGCCAAGTCAGTTTCAGTACTGGGCAAGTTTAAATGCAAGTCTTATTTCATTACTGATTCAGAACTATGATCATGTCACATTTTACACTTGGCAGTCTAAATCCAAGTCTGGGCTGAGACTTGTCAAGTCTAATCCAAGTCTGATTTAAGACTTGGCAAGTCTAAATCCAAGTCTGATTAAAGACTTGGCAATTCTAAATCCAAGTCTGATTTAGGACTTGACAATTCTAAATCCAAGTCTCGGCTCGCCGAAAAAATCGTCTAAAATAGCCGGGGAAACGTCAAAAATAGCCAAAAAAACGTCAAAATAGCCAAAAAAAGCATCTAAATTAGTCGAAAAAAAACGTCAAAAATAGCCGAAAAAACTTCTAAACTAGCCGGGGAAACGTTAAAAATAACCGGAAAAAACGTCAAAAATTGCCGAAAAGAACGTCTAAAATAGCCGGGGAAACGTCAAAAAGCAGAGGGCAAGATGACACCAGTCAACACATGTCACCATGTGCTCGCTCGTTATTTTTTTCGTGAAATTAGTACGCAACTAGTTCAAACTTACTAATTTAATTAGAACACATATCGAGCTCACTCATATCAAAATTTGAGCCCAAAAAAGTTATTAAGGAACGAGCACTAGGCATAACCCATTTTTTCGGGGTACAGAGTCTAAAATAATGAGAATTTCCTAAAATACTGAACCAATCGAAACCAGACATGGCTCATTTACACCGACTGGGAATAAGCTTTAAAATCATATATATGACTCTGTATTTTGATCAGTGGTTTGCTAAAAACCGGCCTATGAGCTGAGTGCAAGTTGACCCCAGTCGATCCGAGTTAGCTTATGCTCGTTCTATAATAACTCGATATATCACCAAAATCCATCAAAAAAGCACACTATAACTAACAGAGGGCAGCATTGGCTCCTGAAAAAGCTGATATTGGGGCACAACAAACTTCATTTGGCCAGTACTTCCGCTGTTTTGACTGGAACGGTCTTCCTCTGGGTCAACTTCTCTTCTCAAATTTGTAACATTTTGCAGTGCTGTATCACAATTGGATCGAACGAGAGGGCCTCGTTTTAACATGGACACCCTCAAGCTCTTTCCTCTTTTAAGGATGTTTCCCGAGTGATGTTGTTCGACATTTGCCAAATCTGAAAAATCAAGAAGTGTTGATTTTCGGCTAAATTTCGGCACAAAACGGCTAAAAATGGTTGAAAACGGCCCATAACTGCCTGAAAACTCATTAATACAGCCTACTCTGACCCCCCGGTGTGCTAATCGATAGTACTGAATGGGTTTCGGGTGGTTTCAAAGAACCCCGGGAAAGTGGCTAAAAATTAACTCCGAAAATGTGGCACGTGACGAAATTTTTCGAAATTCGAAAATTTAACTCGAAATTTTTTGAAAAGTTGGTTTTGACTGGGGAATGAACTTCCAAGTGTTATCCAAGTCTTGGTTAAGACTTGCCAGACTTGTTACATTTGTATTTAGACTTGCCCAGTACTGGGAAACTAAATAATACTTGGATTTAGACTTGCCTAGTACTGATATGGACTTGGAGTTCGGTCCGGGTTATACTTTCCGGCAAGAATGCAGACTTCTTTTGATAAAAGTTATTTTTTATCTTCTCACTGACCTCGCTACTTAAGAATGTCTTTACTCAACTTTCTAGACATAAGAGGCGATGATGACATCTGGAAGAACGTGTTTTCAGTGGAGGCCTATTCTGGAGTGAACATATACAGGTACTTCACAGCAGGTGATGAAAGTCCAGCTACACCAACAGCTGTTGTCAATGCTAACCAGATATATCGCCACAACGACATGATCAAAATTTTGAGCGAAGCAAAGTTTATCCGGTTTTCAGTGTTTGATTTGGATTTAACCAGAGCACAGTACTTGATCTTCGAAACAGTTCCACAAGACAATTTTGAGTCCTGGTTTACTTGGGATAGGGTATATTACAGTTCTTTGTGGAATTTTCAGGGCAGAAAAACAGGTGGTAGAGGAAACAAATTTACGATTCGGGATCCCAGTGTCGATCCACGAGTTTCAAACCACCGCTACTTTCAGATAAACGAGTATTACAGCTCAGAAGGCTGCGTTGACTTTGGATGGTTTGTGGCTCTTACTAAGGACCCTAATCTGGAACCTTATTGCGCATACGAAAAGTGGTGGAATAGGGATGATTATGTTAACCCAGTGCCTCCCTATAAGGTCCAATCTCCCGCATTTTTCTACACTGATACTGTAGAGTCGAACGATTTTGACAACAACAAATTTGGGCGAAAGATAACTATAGATAAATTACCTACCGCATACACTAGTCCACAGTGAAGGTCCAGGTTCAAAAACACAAAAAAAAAATTACAACAATCTTTGAGATGTAAATTACTTTCAATGTGCAGTACGAGAATGATTGTTCGTTCCCATTTAACAAGAAATTACTATCATTTGACTGTAACTTAGCCTAATGTGTTGCAGCATGACATTACGGTGTTTGCAGTGTTTCAGCACAAGTGGACGAACCCAATTATTTGGTTTTTAAATTAAAAAATTTTTCGGTATGACGTTTTTTTTCTACCTAAAAACGACAAAAACCTCTATAATTTTTAGTCAGCCTCTTCTGTTCGGCATTTAACAAAAGAAAGATTCGGTAACTCATTTTCTAAACGTAGTAGAGATTCGTAGGAGAGATTCTAAACGTAGGATCGTCGTTTTTTTAATGAATGATGGTGTCGACTTCTTTGCTTTGACTCGGCAAACTTTATGCTAGCAGGATTTAAAGCGCCTAGCTTTGTCCTACAATTAGAAACCAAAGCCGCGCAAATTGCTCTCAAATGACTGGCAATTTGTCGGTTTCGTCAGTACCTACCTGAGAATATAGCTTAAGTTTAATTGAGTCAGATGGGAAAGAGCCAAGCGGGCTTGGTTGTGGGTTGAACGAGGTGGAGGGGGTGGATCCGGGAAGGGATGAGGTTGGGTTGGTTGAGAGTGGGGGGTTTCAGTGAAACAATGGAGGGGTTTAAACATTTAATATTAAGAACCACCGTTAATTTCATGAAATTGTCTGATCAAAACTTTTGGATTTTCTTTTTTGGATCTTCAAAAGCTATAAGAGAACTCAGCAACTTAATGCACTTCGGGTTTTACTTTTTATCTTGTTTTGATGGACGAAGTGTCAAACGATCAGGCAAGAAAACGGTCATTCAAAAGATTGGTAGTAGAAAAAATTGCAAAAACTGCCAGCGGGACTAATATGGTTGCAACAAATTTTGTTTGAGATCAAATAATTAGCTATTTATCAACATGGCTGGCTGATGGGATAGCATCCCCGATATTGACTACCACTAGCTAAACAATACCAATTAGTTGGCCGAGTATTCATACTTACATTTGATCAAAATAATATCTTAGGGTTGACCAGATCAGTAAAAACACTTGAATGAAAAAAAATTCCCGGACAAACATTTTGTTGATTTCGGTATTTTTGCTTTAGCAAAATTACCAAAATCAGCGTCAATGCCTAAATCACCGACCAAATTGCTATTCCTTCGTCGCTTTTTTGGCAGCTAAGTCTAGCAATAAAAGCAATGCAAAAATTGGCGACTAAACCCCCAATATAAAAGGATTAGATTAGATTCGGCGAAAAGATCGGAGGATTACAGTAGTTTTCACACACTAAAAAATGCGAGTTCTAGCGACCTACATACCAAAAAATGAGCGTGTCAGACTTTTTCAGACTTCTTTATTTTCCTGATCCTATTACATGTGTGCTGAAAACAGCGACATGACAAGTATAAATATTCGCACAAGTGTGCTTTTTGCAACGCAATGCAAGATTGCTGCTAATATTTTGTAGCCCTTACAAAAGAATTAGTGTTTGATTTCCATCAGATGGTTGATATTATTGAAATTTTATCTCGTTAACTTGAGACCTTTGACATAAGCACACAAAATGCTGCCAATATGTTAGAGGATAAATTGCGTTATGTCAATATGGTCAACAGAGTCTCTATTTGTTTGTTTTTGTAATCATTTGATCATGCCTCTAAATCAGACTAAGGAAAAGCACGAAAAGAAATACAAGGAAAACTAAAAAAACTCACAAGCATGAAAATCAGCAGTGTTAGGGACACAAAAACTATCAGTTATTAATTGAAGTCTATAAGAAGTACAATATATAACCCGCAGAGAACGTTTTCCTGATGAACAAAAGCAGCATGATTCCAAAAGCAACAAAAGTTACTGGTGAAATCTAACAATTCACAAATAATTAGAAAAAGACAGTGCAAGTCACAAAAGTCATTTACTATTAACCAGGACAACCAGTTCTATTACCGGATGGCTTGTCAAAAAGCCACTTCGTCTTTTGATTACTGAGCTTAAGCAAAAGGACGTCAAAAACAATAATCATGGGCAAAACAATAAAACTCAATAAAAATTTTTGAAAAGAAGTGGTGCCAAAATCATGAAAACAAATTGTTAACAACAGTAATCATCCACTATAAGAATTAAACATACAAAAAAACTGTAAACGTCAACTGTAACTTTCAACTGTTCACTTGTGGCTCCTTAGAAAGGCAAAAAGACCTGTAATTGATTACATTAAATGCTATTGCCACCAAAATTGAAATCTAAAACCAAACAATTCTATGAAATTCTACAAAAAAACGTTCAAAAATGAACTATGAACAATGAATACAGCCGAATCGAAAAAATTCGTTCAGATGGGATCATAATTTCCGAAAAGAATTTCAAAAAACGCAAAGTTTATAGCTTGTTTAATTGGGTGGAGAATTCAGAACGAAAAATTTACACACATTTTGGTGCATTATTTTGGAACTATGTAATCAAACAATATGGTGAAAAAGACTTGTAGGAAAAGAAAAACATCAACACAGCAAAACCCCAGTTTTAATTTAAGGACCGATATGTACACCTCCATTTAAATGTGTTGTATTGTTTCCTTCTTTCAAATAAGCTTAAATTAAAAACGCTCCTAAACTATTGTTAAGTTTATGACTGTAAGTTTTTGCTGAGTCTTCTTTAAATGAATTTTGTTTCACATAAACAGATTTTTTCTGCTATTCTATGGCCTTTTAGAACAAATAATAAATCGTTCCAAAGCACTTGAAGAAATCCGTCCAAATGTTCCCGGACTTGAGTCTAAGAGCATCTCAGCGCTGAACCAATGCATTTCAAGAGTAAAAACTTAATTAAGTTCTGAAACATTGTTTCTCCAGTATTTTTTGTTTTTTTATGCGCACTTTTTCTTCTGTATGATTATATAGAGGTCATAAAGTTCAACAAGGCTAAACTTTTCCTCTGTAGTCTGAAATTTATGAATGCCCGAAAATTAAGTCTGAGCAGAATAATTTCATGCTTTGTAGCTTATAACTGGTAATTTCTATAGTAGTTCATTCAATTCACTGTTTATACATAAACTAGTTTGTATGCAAATATCACATAGCCTGTTTAGTTTAGTGGTTACGAATTGCTGCTCAAATTAAATGTTACAAGTACTCACGCGGAAGTTCGAGTCAAGTATGTAGAAAACGTTGTTGGCGGGAGTTAAACTCAACATATTATTTTTCATTCAGTAAATTCTACTCAAAAATCAAGACTGGCCAGTGTAAATTGTGTCCTGAACAGAGTTCTGGCCTTCCTATAACCAGAATGTCTCTAGACTGATTAGGCGCTGATTTTCTCTGCCACCAATCTCCGGGTTATTCAGCGCTATTTGCTCTGCCACCAACCTCCGGGTTGTTGGGTCTACTTAGTCCTGTTTCGCTCAAAAAATTTGTTCAGGATTCATATATAAATATCTTTAAATATCAGGTAACATTTAAAAGGCTTACTTTCCATTTATTATACAAATCCTTAATTCGTGAAATTTCGGCCATGAAGATCTCAGCTTGTACCACTTTTTTTTTGTTTCAGAAGACTCCAAGCACAACCATCTTGATTAGGACAGAAAATTATTTTTATTGCTCCAATCACATAATCTGCCCACTAAAGTTGTGCAAAATTAATTTCAGCAGCAGACCAAAATTTTATCTTCCAGTATAATTTTCTCTATTTGTATCGATGTTCCTATTTGATTTGTTTACGTACAATAACAATCGGTAGTGTCACAGTTGTTCCTTGAGCCAAATAATGTTTTGTCAGTTCACAGTCAGAATGAAAATATCTGTATAGCGAAGCATAGTTTTAGCCTTTTAGGCAAACCACATTCAAGCCTCTATTCGAATTTTCTATGTGAATTGGAACTTTGCAAGGTGTAGATAAAACCTAATAGAATATATCGTTTGTTGATACTTCGGAGAAACACTCTGATCTAATGGCATCTCTAAATGATGTAACTTCGACGCCATTGGTTTTTGTCTTCTGTCATTTGTATCAAGAATTATGCACTCAAAATTATGCACTCAAAAGTTTTACCAAACATAGAAAAACTGAGATATTTGTCAATATTTGTCGCGTTTCGTTCGAGCAATGGTGTTTCAAAAGCTATTTTAAGCTTGGCTTGAAAAGCGTTTTCTTTGATGCATTCAATGATAGCATACATTAAATGGTCAAAACTTTAAAAGCAGCACTAAGGTTTTTTTGGCCATCAGCTATGTTACTGTCGAGTGAATCAAGTTCCATTTAAAAATATCTTCTAGTCTTAATCATCATGAAAAAATTTAGGATTTCATGACATTTGCGAGGGACATCCAAACCATCAAAGACAAAGATCAAAGCAATAGAATTTTCTTTAGGGAATCAAGAATTTCTTGTTATGGATGCGCTCATTGACTCAACAACCAAATTGAATAGCGCTTCAAGGCCATTTCAAGCATTAAAGCTATAAAAGCATGACACGCGAAATTTAATGCTACATTCTATTGAAGCCATACGGATTTGATCACTTTGTTCAACATTTATATTTAGCAAATATTACCAGTACACATTCCTCATAAATGAAATTAAACTGGAACTCAAACTTGAACAACCCTGTTACTGCCACGTAATCAAGTGTTCACAATCACACAAACTTAGCTCAAACGGAGCTAGAGATAGCCAACTTGGTCAGCCAGATTCGATGAATTTTGCGATTTTCATACCATTTCAGAAAGTGCGGGGCACTGTATAGGGTCATCCCGAACATTAACTCGATTTATTCAGAGAATCTTAGTGATCTACAACCAATCAGAGATGGAATTTTGACATGTGCGCAGTATAAATAGAGCTCGAAAAACTACCAGAAATTTGTTGAAACTTGTAAATTTGGTTATAATAAACTGACATACAATGCTTATGTGAGCACACTTTGGTGAGCGGTAAATTACTTGTTATCGTGCCTTTTTTCTGTAGATCATATTAGTCTTTGACTTGTTTAAAAGAGAATTAACTTTGATGTTCTCAAAACTTTCTTTCTGAGGAAAAAAGTTACAAAGTAAGAGAAACTTTGTGCAAAGCATAGACTCAATTTCTCTGATTAGCTTTAACGAAACCTAGCTCATTTTTGAAATTGGAGGTTATTGAAGCCCAAAGAGAAACAGAAAGTTGTTTATTAAATTGAATCAGATTTATAATATCTGAGTTGCTTTGAAGGCGCCCCGTTTAACGAGGAGTTTCGCTACAAACTTGAAATTTGGTTGACAGTTACTTGAAGACATCTTCAGCAAATTGTTAGGAGCTAAAGCTGCACTTTCGAATTATAAATTGAGGTTTTAACAAAAACTTAACAAAAAATTGATTGTTTCTATTTAAATTTTTTTGTTATTCTGAGAGAAACAAGTTTGTTATACAACAAAGCTGAGCAATTAGTTATCAGTACTAATTGAGCAACCAGTAATGCAACGGCATTCTAGAGTACATTGGATAATACATTTCACAAATGTTAACAGCAAAAACACAGTATCCGGACAGATTTGAAACCGTTGAAACGAACTGGGCGGTGTAAACTTTTCCTTGACTTTGATAGGAGAACAGCCGTTACATTTGATCCGCCGACCCGGACAGTGGAAGGCAAACTGCTATCCAATCTCATAAAGAGAGTGCCGAAAACATCCCCTAAAGGCAAGTTTGGAATATCATTGGCTTGCATAAATGAGCAAAGGCACGCAGCCAGCAATGAATGCTGGGCCAAGCAACACAACTCAAACAGTGAACGACAGCGAGAGTAACAACAACTACCCAACGGACATACCAGTGCTCAAACCGTGCAAAATGGTGCAGAGCAAGCGAAGAGACGGAGAATGTTTCGGAAACATCTTCAGCGAAGCAAAGGCGCAAGGAAAGGATGAAGAAAATCGATATCGAATTCAAATCCAAGATGCGTTTGGAACAAGAACGGTTTGAGTGGAGGAGGCTAGAGCTAGAAAACAAAATGAAGAAACTGAAAACCAAGCATCAACTACTGGAGGAAGAGCGTGAGCTAGAGTGCAATGTGAAGAGATGGGCTTAGAGAATGATGATGTCCTTTCCCAATCAACTAGTGCTCGAGAGAAGTTACCCTTCAACTGAACCCCAAAGAAGAGAGATGTCTCAGACTGGGCCAGTAGAATTGACAACTTTTTAACACCAGATTGACCAACAGCTCGCTTCGAAGTAACCCCTGAAGTGAACAGGCATAGTGACTTCACACGATATCGCAGTTCACGAGACCGTTCCTCAGCTGTTGAAGACCAAGACGTTTCCCCCAGAGCTGGTTTATTATACGACAGTGGTTATTCAGGTAGCAGTAACCTACTAATACTGAATTTGAACAACTCCGACGGAAACCCTCTTTTGTGGCCGGAGTGGTCTATTAAGTTCATTGCTACAGTGGATCATTGCCCATTACCCGACTCAGAGAATATGAGCCCTCTGAAGACTCTGCTGGACAGGCAACGCAAGGTCAGCAATCTTCGGAAAGGGCTATTCTGGATAGTTCAATGGAACTACATTGAGGATTCTGGAGAGGAAGTTTGGAATGTGATCATTGATGCGCAACTGGAGAGTCTTCGCAAAGAAAGTCAGGTGAAACCTCAAAGGTCTGATCAGTTTCTCAGTTATTGTTTCAAACTTTGTGAATGTGCTGAAAGGGTACAGGCAGATTGGTGATCTACAATTAACCTCGACACTGTATATAGCTGTAGATGAACTTACTCAAGTTCTCAAAGAGAAGTGGTGGTTCTAGGTTGATGATAAAGATGAAGACTGGCCTGATCTGATTATTTTTGAAAAATGGCTATCTAGGATAGCATTCGTGCACGACTGATTTTCAGCTTTCAAGAGAGAGCGAAAAGAAGAAGACCGAAGACGCATAAATAGAGACAAACGATTCTCAAAAACACCGAATTTCAGTGCTAGTTCGAATGTGAAAGAAACAAAGCAAATGCAAAATGATCACTGTCCGCTAGCTGATGGCAGTCATAAAATCAGGAACTGTCCACTATTCAAGAACTTGAGTCTGAATAATTGGTACGTAGCAGAGAGGAAGCAACGCTTATTTTACGGATGTCTAGGCAAAGGACATGCAATCAAAGATAGTCAATGCGTGCGGTATCAATGATGGCATCAAAAAGCACAACCGATTGCTACATTCTTAAAACCAAATGGAGGAGAGCAATCACGCAATCAACGTAAGTGTAGAAATAATCAACCAGAGTAACGAAGTTACAAGTTTTCTTCAGATGGTTCCTGTCTCAATACAGAACGGTGGCAACAGGCTGAACACATATGCTTTCCTCGATAATGGATCCATGGTTTCATTCATCGATCAAAGAGTGCAAGAGAAGCTACGAGCCAATCGAGTGGCTGAGATACTAGATACAACTAATGTTTCACAGTGGAAACAAGTGAGCGGTATCAACAAACCAGCGCACATTGGCACCAGAGCAATCAACATTGAGGATCTCAAGAGAAATGAGTGGCTCACTGGCCCGCCTGGTTGAAGCGATCAGAAAGTGAGTGGCCAGAGCAAGTGACCAAAATCTTTGCATCAGATGAAGAGAATATACACTCATTAGTCTTCATGATACAGGCTGAAGAAAAGAAAGCAGTTATTCAGTAGGAACTATTCAGTAACTTTTACAGACTAGTGAATACAGTGGCATACGTACAGCGAGCCTTGAGCAATTTCAGACCCAAACCAGCAACACTCGTAATCAGCAATGACGAAAGAGAAAAAGCAGAAGCAATCATCTTCACGTTACCACAGCGAGAACAGTTTGGTGAAGAGATGAAATCTCTGAAAGCTGGAAAGAACATTTCAAAAAGCAGCAAAATCCTACAATTCTCACCCTTCCTAGATGAAGAAAGACTTATTCAAGCTAAAGGCAGAATAGGCAAAAGTCAATTGGACTTCAATGGAAAGCATCTAATTTTGCTACATTGTAAACATCATTCGGTTGAAAAATTCTTGCGAAACGAGAACAAAGACAATCAACTCGAAGACACTGCGCATGCAAGAAACTTTGTTCCGTATATGTGGACCCTAGGCATACGAAACGCCTTAGGATCAATTAACAACAGGTGTGTTACTTGCAGAAAAAGCAGAGCACAAACGATAGCACCAGTAATGGCAGATCTACCCAAAGAGCGGTTTGAAGCTTCAACAGTCTTTACAAATGTTAGAGTTGACTACTTTGGCCATTTCATTGTGAAAATTGGGTGAAGAAATGAAGAGCAATGGTGTATGGAAAGAAGAGTATGGGAACGGTTAGTAAGAAGTTGCAAAAAAGCAATGTATGCAGTGTTTGGGAACAGACCAGTCACAGAGGACGTTCTCTCAACAACGATGTGTATTTTTGAGCAGACATTGAATGCAAGACCGTTGACTCCAGTCAGTTCAAAAGTTAATGACTTAGAAGCATTGGCTCTCAATCACCTTCAGCTTGGCAACAGGAACGTTTGCTGACCCTATCAACCGTTCGCAGAAAAATTTGAGGATCAATGAAAGCTCTTTGGACAAACTCAAGCATATTCAAATCTCATATGGGATAGATTTCGTAAAGAATATGTGCCAACTCTGAGCAATCGGCAACTATGGTGATCTACGGCGAACGAAACCCTTAAAGAAGGCGATCTCGTTTGGTTAATCGAAGACAGCGATAAACGCCAATATTACAATCTAGTTCGAGTTTTAGAGACCATCGATGGGTCTGATTGTGTGATTCGATCAGCGAGAGTTCGAACGAACAACGGAGTGTACAAGAGACCAGTAGTGAAGCTCGCCCCAGTACTACTTGGAAAAGATGTTTTCGCAATAGTTAACAGGGCCGGCGATGTTGTGGCTGCGCTTATTAACTCAACAACCAAATTGAAAAGCGTTTCAAGACCATTTCAAGCATTAAAGCTGGAATAGCATGACAAAACAAATTTAACTCTACATTCTACTGAAGCCATACGGATTTGTTCACTTTGTTCAACATTTATATTTAGCAAATATTATCAGTACACAATCGTCAAACTTGAAGTTAAACTGAAACTCAAAATCGAAAAACGCTGTTACTGCCACGTATTCAAGTGTTCACAATCACACAAATTTAGCTCAAACGGAGCAAGAGATACACAAATTGGTGAGCCAGATTCGGTGAATTTTGTGATTATCATACCAATTCAGAGAGTGCGGGGCACCGCATAGGTTATCCCGAACATAAACTCGTTGTAATCAGAGAATCCTACAACATAGTGATATACAGAAAATCAGAATTGCAATTTTGACATGCAAGGCAGTATAATAGAGCTTGAAAAACTACGAGAAATTAGTTGAAACTCGTAAGTTTGGTTATATTAAACTGACATTAAGTGCGCATTGGAGCACATTATCTTGAGCGGTTAGTTACTTGATATCATGTATTGTTTCTTTGGATCATATTAGTGATTGAGCAGTTTTAAACTAATTTTGACTTGTTGAAAAGAGAATTAACTTTGATATTCTCAAAGATTTCTTTCTGAGGAACAAAGTTCCTAAGTAAGAGAAACTTTGTGCAAAGCATAGACTGAATTTCTTTTATTAGCTTTAATGAAGCCTAGCTTAGTTTTGAAATTTGTGGTTACTGAAGCCAATTGAGAAACAGAAAACTTTTTATAAAATTGAATCATATTTATAATATCTGATTTCCGTTGAAGGCGCCCGTTTAACAAGGAGGTTCGATACAAACTTGAAATTTGGTTGACAGTTACTTGAAGTCATCCTTAACAATTTGTTAGGAGCCGAATTTGCTATTTCGATTTTCAAGTTGAGTTATCAACAAAAACTCAACAAAAAAATTGACTTCAATTTGATTTATTTTGTTATTCTGAGAGAAACAAGTTTGTTATACAACAAAGCTGAGCAATTAGTTATCAGGACTAATTGAGCAACAAGTAATGCAACGGCAACGGCAATTGAGAGTATAGCGGATAGTACAGTTCACAAAAGTTAACTGCAAAAACACAATATCCGGACAGATTTGAAACCGCTGAAACGAACTGAGCGGCGTAAAGTTTTTCTTGACTTTGATAGGAGAGCAGCCGTTACATTTCTACTGGGATGTTTCAATTATGGCCACAATTAATTATAATCTCATTAAAGTGCAATTTTTACTCTTTCCGCGGATATGAGTCAGGGCAAAGATGTTCTGTCTTTTGGATCGCTACATGACACTTTAATCAAATCTATTTACCCAATGCCATTTTACCCAACCTGCCATTTTATGCAATACCATTTTGCTCAATGCCAACTTATCGAGTGGTCTTCGATTTTTTCGTTCAATTATCCGGTGTTCGGTCTTGAAAGTTTCATGTCAAGTCCCACGGGCTGTTTAAATATAGCCTTTTATAGTCCATTGTTCGATTGTGATAGTTTCATATCAATTCCCTTGGGTCATTTGATTATATATAGGCTGAATAGTCGTTCTGCTAATTTATGCAATAGGGAAATTTTATGTTGACAATTGGCAAAATGTCATTAGGTAAAATAGAAGGCTGGATATAATGGCATTGTGCAAAATGGCTTTGGGTAAACTGAAAATGGATAAAATGTCCTAAAACCGCTTCTGATCATTCAGCCAATTGACTCTAATCAAAAGTTCACTTCAAAAAAACAAATTTATGCATCTCCCAGGACTAGGCAACCTCCAGATATATTTTTATTTTTATTCTTAAGGAAAAAATGTATTTACTGGAAACAAATTACTCTGAACATTTTTTCATTGTTTGATGTTTCAATGCCAAGTTAGTTTTTAAAAATTAGAGAAAAGATTTGTTTTCTTGTTTTGCGAGGTCAAGCATTGATAAATAAGCAAAAGAGTGTATACAAGCAACTTGAACTTCCTGTGCTTACATTTTTAGACCAAAATTCGATATAAAAAAAAACGTTCATCTCCTTTTTAAAAAAATCAGAAAAAATCTTACCTAATATTCATTATGTACCAAGTATTCCAACTCTAATCTGTACAGATTTTTGCCTTGACAGTATGAAATTTTCACCAGTAGCTTATCAATCAAGGGTTCTTAAACTTCAACTCAAAGTGATTAAAATATGCCCATCAACATTTTCTCTACCTTTTAAAGCTAGCTTGGTTTTTTGCTGCTAAAGAAACCCAATAATGCCCTTTCAAGATTCAATTGCTTTGAGATTTTCTTTGCTAACAATGTCCAAAATTGTGCAAGTTTTTCAAGTGATTATTCTCCTTAAAAAATGTTGCGTTCACCCTCGTTGCAGTAATTGCAAAAAACTCTTTTGTTCTTCAAGTTCGGAAGTTAAGTTCTAAAAGCTTCTAATAAAAGATCTGGAAACAAACGAGGGCAATTCATTTGTCTACATTTTCTCGTGTATCGGTCATCATATCAGTTAATATCCAACTGAACCAAGACCGCAAAAAATTTTGATCAGCTGATCAGAATTTTTTGCGGTCTTGGTTCAGTTGGATATAAACTGATATGATGAGATGTCTGAAGTAGTAACAGGACTCATGATGTAGTAACACAATTAAGAACGAAAAAACCTATAGAGTGCATAGAAATGAATAGATAATGAATACTATGTTTGTTAAGGTGCATAAATATCCTGCATCGATGTTTCCGGAATCAATATTACTATGTCCGGTATCAATTATCAGATCCCTCTTTGTTCTTTAGCTGAAGGACACAAAAGATCACAAAAAATTATATCACAACGGTTTCAAATAGTGGATGGTACTCTCAATGAGAGCAAATCATCTCTTGGAATCAACATAAAATTGTGGTAGAACAAAAACAATCAAGCAACATTTTATACATGCACAATAAAAATTGCAGTATTTGCCCTGACTTGAGTATTTCAGCGCTGTACTAGCACATTTTAATCGTACAGCATCAATTCAGATCTGAAACACTGTATCTCACGAGAATTTACTTTTGTAATTCGCAGTTTATCTTCTTTATGGAAGTCAATGTGATGGCAGAGGCTAAAACAGGTTCGCAAAAATAACTCATGTCCAGAATTGAAGTGTGAACACCCCACTGTCATACCTTTGGATCTCACAGCTCGCTAATTAGTATTTTAGCATGTATGCTTTTTATACTTACGCTAGCTCGTAATTAATTTTACGAAGTCTTATTTAGCTGAGTGGTTTCAACTTGCAACGCAAAATAAATGTAACACTTACCCTCTCGGGAGTTCGAATGTAATTTGTTGCACACCTTTTCGAGAACAATAATTGTTAGAATCTCCGTAAAAGCTGTTATCAGTCTACTTTTCAGGAATAACATTGGAGAGCATAAATTAGATGTACGACTATGTAGAGAGCCTGAGTTAGTCAACTGTCTAAAGATATCGGACAAAAAAACTTGTTTGCGGAGATGCTGACCGCAACTTAAGGCGTACCCACAGGCTTTTTCATCATTCAAATTTCAGTTATTCACAGATTCCTATAATGTTGAATCAAAAAGTTCATTCACTGCCATTGAGCAACTTTAACTGATAAACTATCTTTGATAAGTACTGACATACACTGCAAGATTGTATACTTCTATGCCAACTTGCCAACTGAATGCTCTTTTTCGTTAACAGATAATAACCCAGGTTGAGGTCCAGACCCAAATTTGCTTCTGATCAGATTTTCCAGACCGAAATTATCTCTGATCAGAATTTCCAGACGGAAATTCACCCTAATCAGACTTTCCAGACCCAAGTGACCTCTGATCAGACTTTCCAGACACAGAAGGTCTCTGACCAAACTTTTCAGACCGAAGGTGTTCTGATCAGACCATCTTCAGACCATGGTCCCGACTCAAATTCAGACTATTGCCCAGACCTTAATCAGACTATGATTAGACTCAAATGCGCTCGAAGAGGTTATGATCAGACCCAGTTAAGCTCGAAGCAGTTATGATCAGACCCAGCTGCGCTTGCAGCTATTTATGATCAGACTGAAGTGCGCTCCAAACCGGTTCTGATCAGACTCAAGTGCGCTCGAAATAGTCTGATCAGAGACAGATTTTACTTATTAAAAAATCTCCTAATTTTGCTATAATATACTCATTTCATAAAAACTGATGTTTGCAGTATTCAATTCATCTAAGGAAAAATCAATTTTAAAAGTATTGCTAAAGAAAACAAAACCCAACTTTTGAGAACAAATTTTACTTAGTGTACCGATTAGTTTATAATTCTGACTCAATGGATGAGTTAAGACAGCTTTCCATAAGAAACGTTGTGGTCTCCAGTTGATCAAAATTTCTTCTAAAGGGGATCGGCCTCAGCTATCTGCTGGACTCTTTTTTCTGGTCAGAGCTATCGGAAATTAGATGAGTCTCTGATCAGAAAGCTGCTTTTTTGCTGCCTCTTGGCAGAGCCAACATCTTTCAGTAAAAAAAAACAAAAAAAATGAAAAAAATAATGCGCTCAAAATGGTCCCTGCTCAGACCCAATTGCGTTCGAAGACATTTATAATCAGATCCAATTGCGCTCGAAGTCGCCTCTGATCAGACAAAAGTGCGCTCGAAAGCGCGTATGATCAGACCCAATTGCTCTCGAAATTGCCTCTGATCAGACCCAAGTGCGCTCGAATCAGCCTATGATCAGACTTTTCAGACCAAAATGATCTCTGATCAGACCTTCTCCAGACCATGATCAGACCGTAGTGCGCTCGAGCTTCTGAAAAGACCCTGTAATTTCGGTCTGGGAAGACACAGGTGTGCGCTCGACTGGGTCTGATCGGAATTCAATTTGGGTCTGGACCTCAACCTGGGAAATGATGTGAATGATTAATTGGACTGGCGTAGCAATATTCATGAGTTTTCATGAAAATAGCTTCTTTAATTAGATTTTTTAAGTTTTGCTGATAAAAAGATTTGCTAGTTATGTGTGAATTAAGTTTTTTTAATGTCTTCGTTTTAAATTTATTAACAAAAAGTTCTTTTCAAAATTACAGGATAAAATTTTTGAGGTTAAAATGTTGGTTAGTAATTTACCCAATAAAATTTCTTACAAAAAGTTCAAGATCCCGATTGATACAAATTCTTTTCAGTTACCTTATAAGCTAAAAAAACAAATCATCGAAAAGTAACCTCCTATTTTTAACCTCCGTGTAAAATACCCTCCTTTAAAGAAAAACTTAGTTTCCAGTTTATGTTTTTTATGATTAACAGGAAATCATACTTTCATATATGACCTTGTACGATAACCACGAAATTTGAATTAAAAAACGGGGAGAAATTGAACTGATATCATTTTCTATCTCACTTCAAGTGAATTGAGCGTCTCAATTGGGGTCGTTTAAGCGTCCCTTAAAAAGCGTATGACAATTGTATGACTACCAAGATATCATACAAATCATATATGACCTTGTATGATTGCCGCAAATCATATATGACATTATTTAAGTTCCAGGATTTTTCTATGACCGGCATCCCGGGTTGCTGACTTAATGTACAAGGAGGCTCAGTAATGTGCGTTCGAACATAAGGTTCTGACTCCGAATATTGATCAACAACAACTGGTGTACGAAAAATCGCCTCTAACTCAAATCACTTAATAAAAAAAATGCCGCGTAAAAAAGGCATTGGAACCTGCCCTTAATCAGAAAATGTTGAGTAAAAATGGCATTGGAATCTGCCCTTAATCAGAAAATGTCACATCTACAAAAGAATGAAAGAACAATAGTTAGAAAAAAAATCAAAAACTAAATTATTTTTTGCAAAAAAAACTGGTATTGAAGGCATAAAACAATGATTTTTGCACTAAAAATCTTTATTTTGTTCAACTGTGCTTTTTGTTAATAGCAAAAAGTTGATATGCAAGTTTTAGTTAAGGTCACTAGATAACATGTAGTAAAAAACTGCCAAGTTCAAATTTAAAAAATACATGTTCATATATTTTCTAAAACTTTTGATTCCAAAGTCATGATGAATTGAAATATCAATTGAAATCGCCGAATAGTACATCCATAGTAATTGACTTGATCTGGGATTATGCAGTGGTTCTCATTCGACTACACAAAGAAAGACAAACAGAAACGGAATTAAAAAAAAATTAATCTTTTTCAAAAAACCGGTATCGAAGCAGATAATACAATAATCGATGCTCCAAAATATGCCATATGTTAAATTGTGCCTTTTTCATCACCAATAAATGTGGTGTAATTATTGGAAATAGCTCACAAGCGGGCAAGAAACACATGAGCGAAATGTGAACTTAAAAATATCTATATACATTTTTTATTTCGGTGTCATTTGATTTCGGAGTCATGAAAAAAATTAGCAATCAATCATTATCAGTAAAAAGGTTCGTTTTGATAATCCATAGGAAAACATTAAGACCTTAAATTGTCCAGAATTTGTCAAACGACTCCAAAAAAACGACAAGTGAAGACCAAATACCTAAAAAAAACCCATTGAAATCTTCTAGAAGACAGAGACGGATCTCTAGAGGACAGAGATGGACAGATCTATTCTCCAAAAAACCCATGTGTTGAAACATGCTTCCCATTTAAAAACCCAAATTGTGACAACTGAGCGATCAAAAGTGTGGCAACTGCGTATTAAAAAAGAAACTGAATGATGGTAAAAGGCCAAAAAATTGTAAATGTTGTACGATAACTTGGAGTATCAAAGCAGAAAAACGATTGCTTAAAACATAAAATGGCAGTACTTATTAAATTTTAATCGATAGAACCCAATGTGACCTTTGTTTTCTGATATTATGCTAGAAGTCGACCAAGAAAGAAAAAAAAGAGTTGCAAAGCCCAACAAACCACTGTTCACTTTTTTTTTGAAAATATGGACTATAAAGGTCAAAACGACCATACGCTTTCGACCACATTGCAGATTAGTTTTTCCTGAAACTCCCAGGGATATAAATTATTTGGAACTGTCGTTAGAACGTTTTGATATTAATAGTTTTTCTCCGTAATTAACGTAAAAAAGGGCTAATTGCGCACATCTTTTAAAAAAACATCGACTGATTAAAATCAGTTTTTTTTTGAATTTTAGGAAAAACGGTTAGACCAAAGCTAGCTTTGCAATTGCCGTCCAAATATTGTGGATATGATTTATTTGACGAAAATGTCAATTTATCAAAGAAAAACGATGAGTTTTTGTTAAATAAAGAGCCAAATTGGCGAAAAACCGGCAAACGTTTAATTCCAGTACTATCAAAGGATCCACAATTAATAATAACTTGTCTTTGAGTAACCAATAAAATGTGTCAAAAGTTTTGGGTGCAGTAATGCCGCCGTCAATTTAAACAAATTAGTCTACAAAAACCTATTTCGAGCCGTTTGTTGTTGGAAATCAGGCTGAAATTTGACAAAATGAGCAAAAACTTTAGCCAAAAAAGTGAACCAAGCTGTTGACACACGCTTCATAATTAGAAATAAAACAAACATTTCTTCCAGTGTTAACATATTATGAGCAAAGCTGGCAACAAATAGCTTAAAAATACGGAAAATGTGAACAAACCACGAAAGTCAGTCAAACTGTGTTGGAAAAAAAACGAATTTTATGAAGGTTATTTAATATAATTTTACTAAATTTAGTGACATTGTTTTTAAATTTTTTTTTAAAAAAAATAAAGCAAAGATGGCTATATTTTGTCAAAAATGGGGAAATGAGAACAAAACAACGGATTTCGGTCTACAATTCCCAAATTCTTCAATCAATATAACTCTCTTTAAAAAACGAAAATCAGAAACAATTTTAATTCCACGCTTGAAAAGTTTTCTAATCATACCACTCACAACTCTCTAAGATGAATATATTGATCGGCAATAATTGTTTCGACAAAAAACCGTTTGAGTACATTGTTCCCCACCCAATAAAATGTGTCAGAACAACAAAAAAATCTGGCATTTGTAATTGCTAGCATTGGTGTTGGCATTGGTATCAGCGTAAATGATTTTATGCAATAACAATTTTTCAATAGCAGATGAGAATGTCAAATCTGAGAAAGGACATTCTTACCTAGCGCAACGCTAGCGCATTGTTATCACCATAGTTCTGAATAATCTATATATTAATCGCGTGAACACATAAGGCGGAATGTTTTGAGGAATCAATGAGCAGCATGTTTTAACAGTATTACCGAAGAGCACGATTAAGCGGTTGCTTAATTGGGACAACAAAAGTGTGCTTTAAGGTCATTGACCGAAAATTGTTACAAACGGGTTATTGACCGAAAAGTGTTACCAAAAGGTCAGTGACCAAAAATTTTGTTAAGAGATCGTGTCGTCTACCAAAAAATGCTTGAAAAAACTTTTTCCACCAAAAATGCCGAAAAAACACGTTGCCGAAATTTTTTAAAGAAAAAGACAATAATCGGTGTCTCAATAAACAAAAACAATAGTGTCCAAAAAAATTATTGGCCGATTAGTTTTTCGGAAACAGGTTTGTGACCAAAAAATTCCGAAACCGGTCTGTGACCGAAAGGCTTCTGTGAAAAGAACCCAAAATTTTACGATGCAAAAAACCAGAGTTAGATGTCAAAAAATTATATATGAAAAAACTGAGGTCTTGAACTAAATACAAATTTCTTTAGCGCTCAGGAGAGGCCTTTTTCAAGTTCAGTACTGTTTTTAAATTTTTGTGCACAAAAGATGCTAGGTATATAATTTTCCTTCTTTAATTTTTTCGAGGAAAATTTTGTTTGCAGCACTAGACAGCCCTTTAACTCAGTTCTGTGTTTGTTGACTCCGTAAAACAATTCGCAAAGGCTTGCCAACGATTCCCTTTTATCAGCACATTCCTCGTTTTGAGCAAATCCATCAAGTTCTCATTAGCACAATCAACGTTTTTATGAGAACCGGAATACATTGCCTCACCCAGGTTCGGGTTTTCTCTTCTCTTTTGAACTGCTGTAACTCTCCATCTCTTCAGTTTCTTTCTCTTTCTTTGTTTTTCTGTTGTACTTTATCTATCAATGTTTCAGCTTCTTTCTTTTTGCTGTCACATTTTCATTCTATCGCTTTTGTTTTTTTCTTGCGTTCTTTCTCTCACTCGCTTTCATTTTTCCTCCTTTCTCTCTCTTTCTCTCTTTCTTTTTCTTTTCTCGGTTGTTTTCTAACTTCTTCTTTTTTTTTATTTGTCTGTTTTTGATTCATTTTTTTGTTTCCTACCGTTTTTCTCACGGTGGGCTACTGATGTTTTATGGTTTTTGTTGCATTGTATTCGTTCTGTTTTTCCTTTCATCAATTTAGATTTTTTTCTTCTTTTTTTCTCATTAATTCCCATTTTTTTGCTTTTCGCTCCCGTTGGCTTCCTCCCAGAGTTGTTTTTTCCTGTTTTCTTTCTCTGCTTTCAACCTTCTTTTGTTCTGTCTTTTGGGTTTTCGTTTGTATATTTAAATCTATTTGCTCTCCGACTCATTATATTTTTCTGCTGTTATCGATCTCTCTCTTTATCTCAAGAGGTAAAAGGTCAAAAAATTTCAAATGTTTTTCGAAAACTTGGAGTATCAAAGCAGAAAAACGATTGCTTAAAACATGAAATGGCAGAATTTTTTAAATTTTAATCGATAGAAACCCAATGTGACCTTTGTTTGCTGATATTATGTTAGAAGCTGACCAAGAAAGAAAAAAAAGTCGCAGAGCCCAATAAACCACTGTTCATTTTTTTTGAAAATATGGACTATAAAGGTCAAAACGACCATAAGCTTTCGAACACAACGCAAATTAGGTTTTCCTGAAACTCCCAGGGTAATAAATTATTTGGAACTGTTGTTAGAACAATTTGATATTAACTGTTTTTTCTCCGTAATTAACGTAAAAAGAGCTAAATGCGAACATCTTTTTAAAAAAATGTCGACTGACTAAAATCAGGTTTTTTTTGGATTTCAAGAAAAACGTTTAGACCAAAGCTAACTTTGCAAGTGCGGTTTAATTAAAGTTAACAGTTTATTGTTCCAAGTATTATGGATATGATTTGTTTGACAAAAATGTCAATTTATCAAAGATAAATGATGCGTTTTGGTTAATTAAAGAGTTAAATTGGCGAATAACCGGCAAACGTTTAATTCCAGTACTATCAAAGGATCCAAAATTAATAATACCTTGTTTTTGAGTAACCAAAACAATGTTTCAGCAGTTTTGGATGCAGTAATGCCGCCGTCAATTTAAACTAATTAGTTTTTGTTGGAAAACAGTCTGACATTTGACACAATGAGCAAAAACTTTAGCCAAAAAAGTGAACCAAGCTGCTGACTCACGCTTCATATTTAGAAATAAAACAAACATCTCTTCCAATGTTAACATATTATGAACAAAACTGGCAATAAATAGCTTAAAAATACGGAAGATGTGAACAAATCACGAAAGTCAGTCAAACTGTGTTGAAAAAAAAAAAGAAATTTATGAAGGTTATTTTATATAGTTTTACTAAATTTAGTGGCATTGTTTTTAAAAATTTTAAAAAAATAAAACAGAGTTGGCTATTTTTTGTCAAAAATGGGGAAATGAGAACAAAACAACGGATTTCGGTCTACAATTCCCAAATTCTTCAACTAATATAACTCTCTTTAAAAAATGAAACTCAAAAACAATTTTAAATCCACGCTTGAAAAGTTTTCTAACCATACCACTCACAACTCTCTAAGATGAATGTATCGATCGGCAAAAATTGTCTCAACAAAAGAACCATTTGAGTACATAGTTCCCCACCCAATAGAGTGTGTCGGAACAACGAAAAAATCCGGCATTTGCAATTGCTAGCATTGGTGATGGCATTGGTATTAGCGTAAATGATTTTATGCAATAACAATTTTTCAACAGCAAAAGAGAAGGTCAAATCTGAGAAAGGACATTCTTACCTAGCGCAACGCTAGCGCAATGTTATCACCATAGTTCTGAATAATCTATATATTAATCGCGTGAACACATAAGGCGGAATGTTTTGAGGAATCAATGAGCAGCATGTTTTAACAGTATTACCGAAGAGCACGATTAAGCGGTTGCTTAATTGGGATAACAAAAGTGTGCTTTAAGGTCATTGACCGAAAATTGTTACAAACGGGTTATTGACCGAAAAGTGTTACCAAAAGGTCAGTGACCAAAAATTTTGTTAAGAGATCGTGTCGTCTACCAAAAAATGCTTGAAAAACTTTTTCCACCGAAAATTCAAAAAAAAACACGTTGCCGAATTTTTTTAAAGAAAAAGACAATAATCGGTGTTTCAATAAACAATAACAATAGTGTCTGAAAAATTATTGGCCGATTAGTTGTTTGGAAACAGGTTTGTGACCAAAAACTTCCGAAAGCGGTCTGTGACCGAAAGGCTTCTGTGACAAGAACCCAAAAGGTGACGATGCAAAAAACCAGATTTAGATGTCGAAAAATTATAATTGACAAAACTGAGGTCTTGAATTAAATACAATTTTTTTAGCGCTCAGGATAGGACTTTTTCACGTTCAGTACTGTTTTTAAATTATTGTACACAAAAGATGCTAGGTATATAATTTTCCTTCTTTAATTTTTTCGAGGAAAATTCTGCTTGCAGCAATAGACAGCCCTTTAACTCAGTTCTGTGTTTGTTGACTTCGTAAAACTATTCGCAAAAGCTTGCCAACGATTCCCTTTTATCAGCACATTCCTCGTTTTGAGCAAAAACATCAAGTCCTCATTAGCACATTCAACGTTTTTATGAGAACCGGAATCCATTGCCTCACCCAGGTTCGGGTTTTCTCTTCTCTTTTGAACTGCTGTATCTCTCTATCTCTTCAGTTTCTTTCTCTTTCTTTGTTTTTTCTGTTGTACTTTATCTATCATTGTTTCAGCTTCTCTCTTTTTGCTGTCAGATTTCCATTCTATCGCTTTCGTTTTTTTCTTGCGTTCTTTCTCTCACTCGCTTTCATTTTTCTTCCCGTCTCTCTCTCTCTCTCTCTCTCTCTCTCTCTCTTTCTTTTTCTTTTCTCCGTTGTTTTCTAACTTCTTCTTTTCTTTTTATTTGTCTGTTTTTGATTCAATTTGTTTCCTATCGTTTTTCTCACGGTGGATTACTGATGTTTTATAGTTTTTGTTGCATTGTATTCGTTCTGTTTTTCCTTTCATCAATTTAGATTTTTATCCTTTTTTCTTGTTTCGCTCCCGTTGGCTTTCTCCCAGACTTGTATTTTGCCTGTTTTCCTTCTCTGCTTTAATTTTTCTTTTGTTCTGTATTCCGGGTTTTCGTTTGTATTTTTAAATCTATTTGCTCTCCGACTCATTATATTTTTCTGCTGCTATCGATCTCTCTCTTTATCTCAAGTGGTAAAAGGTCAAAAAATTGTAAATGATTTACGAAAACTTGGAGTATCAATGCAGAAAAACGATTGCTTAAAACATGAAATGGCAGTACTTTTTAAATTTTAACCGATAGAAACCCAATGTGACCTTTGTTTGCTGATATTATGTTAGAAGCTGACCGAGAAAGAAAGAAAAGTCGCATAGCCTAATAAACCACTGTTCATTTTTTTGAAAATATGGACTATAAAGGTCAAAACGACCATAAGCTTTCGACCACAACGCAAATTAGGTTTTCTTGAAACTCCCAGGGAAAAAATTATTTGGAACTGTCGATAGAACGATTTGATAATAATTGTTTTTCTCCGTAATTAACGTGAAAAAGAGCTAATTGCGAACATCTTTTAAAAAAACGTCGACTGATTAAAATCAATTTTTTTTGGATTTTAAGAAAAACGTTTAGACCAAAGCTAACTTTGCAAGTGCGGTTTAATTAACGTTAACAGTTTATTGTTCCAAATATTATGGATATGATTTATTTTACGAAAATGTCAATTTATCAAAGAAAAATGATAAGTTTTGGTTAAATAAAGAGTTAAATTGGCAAATAACCGGCAAACGTTTAATTCCAGTAATATCAAAGGATCCACAATTAATTTATAACTTGTCTTTGAGTAACCAATAAAATGTGTCAACAGTTTTGGGTGCAGTAATGCCGCCGTCAATTTAAACAAATTAGTCTACAAAAACCTATTTCGAGCCGTTTGTTGTTGAAAAACAGGCTGAAATTTGACAAAATGAGCAAAAACTTTAGCCAAAAAAGAGAACCAAGCTGTTGACACACGCTTCATGTTTAGAAATAAAACAAACATTTCCACCAGTGTTAACAAATATGAGCAAAACTGGCAACAAATAGCTTAAAAATACGGAAAATGTGAACAAACAACGAAAGTCAGTCAAACCGTGTTGAAAAAAACGAATTTTAGGAAAGTTTTTTTAAATAATTTTACTAGATTTATTGAAATTGTATTTAACAATTTTTAAATAAAATTAGCAACATTGACTATAATTTGTCAAAAAAGGAGAAATGAGAACAAAACAACGTATTTCGTTCTACAATTCCCAAATTTTCCCACCAATATAACTCTCTTTAAATAACGAAAATCAAAAATTCTTTTTATTTCCACTTTCTACGCTTGAAAATTTTTCTATTCATAACCCTCACAACTCTCTACCATGAATATATCAATCGGCAAAAATTGTCTCAACAAAAAAACCGTTTGAGTATATAGCTTCCCACCCACTAAAGTGTGTCGGAACAACAAAAAATTCTGGCATTTGCAATTGCTAGCATTGGTGTTGGCATTGGTATTAGCGTAAATGATTTCATCCAATAACAATTTTTCAACAGCAAATGAGAAGGTCAAATCTGAGAGAGGATATTCTTACCTAGCGCAACGTTTTCGCAATGTTATCACTATAGTTCTCATTAATCTATATATTAATCGCGTGAACACATAAGGCGGCATGTTTTGAGGCAGCACTGAGAAGCATGTTTTAACAGTATTACTGAAGAGCACGTTTAAGCGGTTGCTTAGTTGGGACAACAAAAGTGTGCTTTAAGGTCATTGACCGAAAATTGTTACAAAAGGGTTATTGACCGAAAAGTGTTTACAAAATGTCACTGACCAAAAATGTTGCTCAGAGATTGTGTCGTCAACCGAAAAATGCTTGAAAAAGCTTCAGTCAAAAATGCGAAAAAACCTGTTGCGGAATTTTTCTAAAGAAAAAGACAATAATCGGTGTTTCAATAAAAAAAACAATAGTGTATGAAAAATTATTGGCCGATTAGTTGTTCGGAAACAGGTTTGAGATCAAAAACTTTCGAAAACGGTCTGTGAAAGAAAGGTTTCTGTGAAAAGAACCCAATAGGTGCCAATGCAAAAAACCAGATTTAGATGTCAAAAAATTATATATGACAAAACTCAGATCTTGAATTCAATACAATTTTCTTTAGCGCTCAGTAGAGGATTTTTTCAGGTTCAGCGCTGTTATTAAATTATTGTAAACAAAACATGTTTTGTCAATAATTTTCCTTCTTTAATTTTTTCGAGGAAAAATTTGTTTGCAGCACTAGACAGCCCTTTAACTCAGTTCTGTGTTTGTTGACTTCGTAAAACTTATCGCAAAGGCTTGCCAACATTTCCCTTTTATTAGCACAATCCTCGTTTTGGGCACATCTATCGTGTTCTCATTAGCACAATCATCCTTTTTATGAGAACCAGAATTCATTGTCTCACCCAGAATCGGGTTTTCTCTTCTCTCTTGAACTGTTGTACCGCTCCCTCTCTTCAGTTTCCTTCTCTTTCTTTGTTTTTTCTGTTGTACTGTATCTATCATTGTTTCGGCTTCTTTCTTGTTGCTGTCCCATTTTCATTCTATCGCTTTTGTTTTTTCTTGCGTTCTTTCTCTCAATCGCTTTCAGTTTTCCTCCTTTCTCTATCTCTCTCTCTTTCTTTTTCTTTTCTTGGTTGTTTTCTAACTTCTTCTTTTCTTTTTATTTGTCTGTTTTTGATCCAATTTTTTTCCTATCGTTTTTCTCACGGTGGGTTACTGATGTTCTTATGGTTTTTGTTGCAGTGTATTTGTTCCGTTTTTCCTTGCATCAATTTATATTTTTTCTTCTTTGTTTCTCGTTAATTCCCATTTTTTTGCTTTTCGCTCCCGTTTGCTTTCTCCCAGACTTGTTTTTTCCTGTTTTCCTTCTCTGCTTTCAACCTTCTTTTGTTCTGTCTTTTGGGTTTTCGTTCTATTTTTAAATCTTTCTGCTCTCCATTATTTGTTCTGCTGCTATCGATCTCTCTCTTTTTCTCCTGCTTTATACCTCATTATATCTGTTTTGATAATTTTTAGTGCTCTTTGAGAATGTCTATTACTCTTAACTCGCATGTAACCTTTCTTTGACATATTTGGCTTGCTTCATTTTTTGTTGGTGTGTTCAAAGTAGTTTTAGAAAAAAAATTCATTGAAACGATCGCATAAACACCAGTTATCACGAATAAGTTTTCAATGAGAATATCAATTGCTAAAGTTTCAAGATAAGAGGCCTTCAGATAGCCTTTACGGACCTGCTAATTTCTTTTTATTCTTCTCCGTTTTGTTCTGAATGCATCTCTAGATTGGTCAGTTCTTTTTACCCAAGCGCGAAATCGTATTCTCTGTCAGCCTTATGAAAGGCTTTTGAAAGAACCCGATTCTAGTGCATGAAGCGATATGGTTGAGTGAGAGCTCACCCTTACGCAGACACTTTCACCAACTCGTTACTTTGAACTCTTATTCATTGTTGTGTTATGAATGAAGCACACATAATTAGTTCTCAACTTCTTTCCAATAAGAAATGATACAAAAACTGTTCTGGAATATCTAATCTGAGTCTATATATATTCGAAACCATTTTGACTGGGATGCCAGAGTTAAAACATTTTGGCATTTATTAATATTCTCAGTTTAGTTCAATTTGGCTAATTTAGCTCAATTTGGTAGGAATTAGTTCAGAACTTATGAAGTGATAGGCGAGAGGTAAGGTGTGTTGTTCACACGCCAATGATTAAGAGTTCAATCCTCTGCTCCGTGAAGCTGTATGTGCGAAGATCAGCTCTTACTTAACCGTAGCGTCAGGTTGGCCATAGCCTGACCAATGTTGGCTGCAATGACGGTAGGACGTGAAAGTTCCAGACGTAAAAATGTGGCTACTGTCACGACAAAAAAAGCAATGCTGCTCATAAAATGGCAGTGTGAAAGGTGGGGAAAAATAAGAAAAAAGGACAACTGAGAGCAGGGTACTATAGGCCTAATGCTGTTCCTCTGCCATTACGCAGGCACCATAATTAATTTTTATTAACTGATGCATCATTTAAAGAATTGCTTTTATTTGCATATTTTATTTTCATGACAGGAAAAAAAACCTTTATTGACAACAGTTTGCAATTTCGAATCAAATCACGAAAATTATAGAAATGGAGCCGTATTAATCTCTTTTGTCATCTAAGTGAAATAAAACAAAGAGACTAAAGAACACAAGAGATGAAATGCAGTTTCTTTCACAAAAATCAAGTTTTTGTGTTTGATAATTATGTTGTGCACAATAATGAGCGTGTTTTGGGGCTCAACAGTAAAACTAAAATGATGGACCTAAATGTTTCTTGGTTGGCAATCAAACCAACATCTTGGTTATCAAAATTAGATATACATAATTCATAAAGTCAAATTTATCGTATTTTGATGCGCAAAAGAAATAGGATAAAGACAGAAAACTTATAAAGTCAAAATTTTACTCATTTTTGCAAACACCCAGCCATCATTACAAAAGTAGACACCCATCGCCTACGTAAACATCAACTTTCTCTCTCCCCATTTCAGAATGGTGATCGCACTTTTTATGTTTTTGAGATTTCAGTATTGCTCTGGACCGAATCTGAACGCAAAAAATCTCAGTTTCAATGTACGATAATTTCAAAAAATTATTATTATTAGAATTGATACAACTTCGTGTATTTCCAATCAATTATGGGAAAAGAAAATAAAGTCAAGTTATGTCGATTACATTTGAATCTTTTTAATGTAACTAATACAACTTAACCATACCAATATGACGAACACTGCTTTGAAAATTGACATTTACGATTTGATTTTGAATAAAAATGCATGACAATATTTTTGCATGACAACATTTGTCAGAAAGATTGATAAAATTTATCGTTTGCACTGTTCAAAAATTTTCAAACATATTTAATTTTTTTTAGTTTTGTTCTTTTCTTCAACTATTAATTGCAATAACTTTCCTTAAAAATCAAAACTTTTTCAAAATAATTGAAAAAAAATAAAACAGTAGTTTTCAAGCACAGCGGAACAGTGACAAAAATTTAGCAGTGTTTCACATTTTTTATACTTTGTACAATTTATGAGCAGTTTTTATTTACATATTACACTTTTGTTCTCTCTAAATGTTGAATTCAGAAGAAGCACCTCAATCCACTGTTTTGATTAACAAAACGTATTTATATTTGTTTTATATATTTTTTCCTAACAAAAAAAAACCTAGAGAAAAAACGGTATACCACTTGCCAAAAAAATGACAACAGATCCATTCTTTTTCTTCCTGAGCAATGAAATGAAAAGTCAGCACATTACTGAACCTATGTACTAAGATTTTTAATCGACAAGATTGTTCCGTAAAGTACCGTTTTTAAATAGTTTCCACCGAAATAAACTGATTCTTTTTTTTCGTTTTCTGCCGCCTTCTATCCGATAAAGAAAGCCTCCTACCCGATTTGAGAACTCGTTAGCTTGTGTTTTTCCTGGTATGAAAACTGGTCGACATGTTTTTCTTAGTAAGAAAACAGGAAAAAAGCAGACATTGGAGTGTGTACATAGATGGTAAAACAGTTCAGCAAATCTTTTTATACTGAGAACGCAGTAAACAATTGTTTTTTTTTCTATTATGGACAGTTGGATAGTTCTATTTAAACTGATAATTGCCAACAAATAATTGATTTTAAAAATGCATGTGTTCGTATTATATCTCAATTCTATAGTCTTCGGTCAGTTACCATATTTATTACCTTTGAAACTACTGGTATACCTGGAAAATTTTTCAATTCTTTTTTACTGAATATTATTGATCAATTTTTGAATAATTGAGCATCAACCTATGTATTAAAAAAGATCCAAATTTTTGGCCAGAATTTATTTGAATCTTTAATTACTTGATGCGGAAGCAATTCAAATGATCTCAACTTTTCAGGCAAAAAATTTATATATCAAAATAATGTAGCTGAAATTTCAAAATAATGTAGCTTATATATCAAAATAATGTACGCAATCAACGAATCCTCAACTCTAGAGATCCTACTTCAGCATTTACTTGAAGAGTAAAAAGAAGTCATAGAGAATTAATGTTGTATATTGTTTCATCGTAACTATTGTAAAATGCAAGTCAGGTTTCAAAAAAAGAATTGCAGGTCTCAATGAACTTCAATAATACTTCATTGTTACCACCTGCCCCTTTTAAGGAATTTTTGCAAGTCTGAAAATTGGCATAAATCTTCGACAAATTCATCAGAATCCTGAAATAAAATCCATTACTGTCAGACCTTTTGAAGGAACGGGCCGAACAATATGCTGGAAAAATTTTTGCGCCAGAAGAGATTGTTAGTTTTACTTTATCTGTGGCTACAATTTGTCTGCAGTAGGACACCATTCGAACAATGCAGGTTGCGTTACAATACCCAATTATGCGATTTCAAAATTCCTAAGAAGCCAGTGTACGAGAAGATAGATGTCTTTTACTCTGGAGTGAGTATGGAAGAGTGCATAACTAAAGTGGAAAATATGAGATGGAGTGTGGGATTGTACTGTGAGAGTAGTCTCTTTTGTGGACTAGGGATGGATCTAAAAACTAACTACGAGAGACCAACTCAACCTCAGATCTCTTCAGTCACTGAGATTTGTGATCTACTTGTGAACAGTCAGAAGACTAAATGCAAAAATGTGTTGAGGACCATATACGACATCAAAATTTTACCAGGTTAATTTGGACAGGCGAAAAATGGCATTGTTTGTGAAACTTCTGTCTCAAATTGGAACTGGGTCTTAGCAGCCAAACTCTATTGTTAGACTCTGCTCAAGTATTTATTAAAGTCATTTTGTCTGTCTGCCCCGGTGATTGTGGAATTTTTATCGTGTAAGATCTGACAAATTTCTGACAAAACCATCTTGCTAACAGCCTGCAAGGGGATGCATCTTCTTATAAGATCTTATAAGAAGTTTATCAGATCTTATACGATAAAAAATTCCTCTTATAAGACCTTACACGATAAAAATTCCTCTTATAAGATCTTACACGATAAAAGTTCTTCTTATAAGATCTTACACTATAAAAATTCTTCTTATAAGATCTTACACGATAAAAATTCCTCTTATAAGATCTTACAAGATAAAAATTCCTCTTATAAGATCTTACACGATAAAAATTCTTCTTGTAAGATCTTACACGATAAAAATTCCTATTATAAGATCTTACACGATAAAAATTCCTCTTATAAGATCTTACACGATAAAAATTCTTCTTATAGGATCTTACACGATAAAAATTCCTCTTAAAAGATCTTACAAGATAAAATTTCCTCTTATTAGATCTTACACGATAAAAATTCTTCTTGTAAGATCTTACACGATAAAAATTCTTCTTATAAGACCTTACACGATAAAAATTCCTGTTGTAAGATCTTACACGATAAAAGTTTTTCTTATAAGATCTTACGCGATAAAAATTCTTCTTATAAGATCTGACACGATAAAAATTCTTCTTATAAGATCTTACACGATAAAAATTCCTCTTATAAGATCTTACACGATAAAATTTCTTCTTGTAAGATCTTGCACGATAAAATTTCCTATTATAAGATCTTACACGATAAAAATTCCTCTTATAAGATCATACACGATAAAAATTCCTCTTATAAGATCTTACACGATAAAAATTCCTCTTATAAGATCTTACACGATAAAAATTCCTCTTATAAGATCTTACACGATAAAAATTCCTCTTATAAGATCTTACAAGATAAAAATTCCTCTTATAAGATCTTACACGATAAAAATTCTTCTTGTAAGATCTTACACGATAAAAATTCCTATTATAAGATCTTACACGATAAAAATTCCTCTTATAAGATCTTACACGATAAAAATTCTTCTTATAGGATCTTACACGATAAAAATTCCTCTTAAAAGATCTTACAAGATAAAATTTCCTCTTATTAGATCTTACACGATAAAAATTCTTCTTGTAAGATCTTACACGATAAAAATTCTTCTTATAAGACCTTACACGATAAAAATTCCTGTTGTAAGATCTTACACGATAAAAGTTTTTCTTATAAGATCTTACGCGATAAAAATTCTTCTTATAAGATCTGACACGATAAAAATTCTTCTTATAAGATCTTACACGATAAAAATTCCTCTTATAAGATCTTACACGATAAAATTTCTTCTTGTAAGATCTTGCACGATAAAATTTCCTATTATAAGATCTTACACGATAAAAATTCCTCTTATAAGATCATACACGATAAAAATTCCTCTTATAAGATCTTACACGATAAAAATTCCTCTTATAAGATCTTACACGATAAAAATTCCTCTTATAAGATCTTACACGATAAAAAAATCCTCTTATCAGATCTTACATGATAAAAATTCACCTTATAAGATCTTACACGATAAAAATTCTTATGGTCTTAACTAAAATTTGCCAATTTTGCTAATTGATACAGAAGTGTTCAAGTTTTCCTCCTCATTACGGGGGCCAATAATTTGCGGTGCATTCTCTTCTCTCATATTTTCGAGCTGCTTTGGAGTATTTTGACAAGTTTGATCTTTGTACAAAGTATTCATTTAGAAATGCCAATTCTTAATCAAGACTTGCACCTAAAATTGCAAATCCTCCCACTCGACACCGAATAGTTATTTTACAACGTTCTGGTAGAATCTTGCACGACGATACATCGTCTTGCAAGGTTTTCTTGCTAAATCTTTTTAAAGGGTTTTGCCATTACGCGGTATACGCAAATCTTCAGTGGCAAATATGCCCACTCTGCGTATGTTTTGTTTGGTTTTCCTATGTTAATACATCGAAAATGCAACAATATTGAGAAAAAAACTACGTTAGCAAAAACAGTCAAAGCTGAAGGGAATTGGGCCACCGTACTCGCAAAAGTGTCCAAAATTTAACAGCGAATTTAAAGTCCAAGCTATATATCCTATTTCTCGCGCGCTATTTATCACTAATCTGCTCGATTTACGTATGTCTTTTTCACACGCAACGTAACTCAATTTCGCACTATAATTTGCATTTCAGCCTAACTTAATGCGCGTTTTTGATAATAAAAGTGGTTATTAAAGCTTTATTACTACTACCAGTACTTTATTACTACTTTAATACTACTTATTAAAGGGTATTACTTATTAAAGGGTTTTACTTACTTAAGGGTATTACTACTTATTACTACTTTATTAATACTTATAGTACTTTGTTACTACTTATTAGTACCATTTATTTTTACTTATTAAAATGGGCCAGTTCCACATTGATATACAAAGCCTTTGTTGAGCGAGGGAGTTTTCGAGAAAAAAATCAATTTTTGTGGCGCTGGGACGTACACCATTTACATAAAGTTGCATTTACTTCGCTCACCTTAGAGCTTTTGAGAGCTTCGATTATTGTCTTAAAGTGCTTATTACAAAGTACTAAATCACTTTTCATGCTCAAAAAGCCCGCGTTTAATTAGGCTGAATTTAGGATTAGAGAAACTTTTAATGCGAATAATAGATACCTAATATGAGTGGAACGATGCCACAAGATTTGTCACCTATTTACAATTTTAGATTAATTATATTTCGCAAAAAAGGCGAAACCCTTTTTGCGAAAAACAAGATACCCACTTCACTCACTTTAGAGCTTTGAAAGCTTCAATTAAATCTTTAAAGTGCTTATTACAAAGTATTAAATCACATTGCATGCTCAAAAAGCGCGCGTTTAATTAAGCTCAACTGCGGATTAGATATAGTTTTAATGCAAAAAATAGATACCTAAAATGAGTGGAACCATGCTGAAAGCTTTAAAAAGCTTTTTCAAGCTACAAGTCACCTATTTACAATTCTAAAAGATTTATATTTCGCAAAAATGGCGCAAACTTTTTTTCCGAAAAATAAGATACCCGGTTCGAATGTCCTTCCTAATGTCTCCTTTTTTTGTTGTAAGAGGGGGGGGGGGGTAATTTGTCTATGGGGTTAAATTGATGTAAGGGTGTGGGAGTTTTTTGTTCAGAGGGGTTAAAATGATGTAAGAGTTGGGCTGCAATGGGAGGACTTTTGAGAAATTACCCAACTTGACTAAAAATTCCATGTAAGTGTGAATGGCAATAGGCTACAATGGGAAAACTTTTGAGGAATTACCCCCTGACTAAAGTTGCCAGGTAAAAGGGGGCTTCAAGGGGAGGATTTTGCCGAATCAACTCCCCTGACTAAAATTGACATGTAGGAGTGGGATACAATGGGCGGCAATGGGAGGAAAAAGTTAAAAATGTGTAAGAGTGAATGGGTAATTTTTTCAGAGGGGGTAAACCTGTGTAAGAGTTGGGCTGCCAATGGGGGTAAGATATTGTAAGAGTTGGGGGTAATTTGTTCTGAATGGGTAAAATGATGTAAGAGTGATGGGTTAATTTGTTGAGAGGACGCAATTCTTAAAAGTATTGTTCATTGATATAGACCTTCAAGAGTTGAACGAGCATTGATGGTCTGGAGGTAAAGGAAAACCAGCTGAGGGTACAGAGGTTGTGGGTTCAAGACTGGCAGTCTTCAAGTATTGGGGCTAAAACAATGTAAATTGAGGGGATAAACTGATGTTAGAGTTCAGCTGCCAAGGGGGTTAAAATGGTGCTAGAGTCAGTGGGTGATTTATTCAGAGGGTGGTAAAAGGATGTAGGAGTGGGGCTCCAATGGAAGGATTTTTTTTGGGAAAATGCAGCTCAAAATTCTTACGTCTTTTTGGGCTGTATTAGGCTTCCAAAGAGAGTAAAATGGTGTAGAAGTGAGGGGGTCAAAGACAAGACAAATTAACCCCCACTCTTGTGTCTTTTTGGCTTGTCAAGGAAAACAAATTGATGTAAGAGTTCTGGATTAATAGAGAAATTACCCCCGAACTAGTTCATCACTTTAACCTCCTTGACAGAACAAAAATATGTAAGAAAGGGGGTTAATTTATATTTTCCCCCTCACTCTTACACCATTTTAGCCCCGTGGGAAGCCTAATGCAGCCCAAAGATACGTAAGAGTTTTTTGCTGCATTTTCCTGAAAAAGGGCATTACTTTTTAAAGGGTATTATTTTCTTAAGGGTATTACTACTTATTACTACTTTTTTAATACTTATAGTACTTTATTACTACTTATTAGTATCATTTATTACTACTTATTAAAATGGGCCAGTCCCACATTGATATACGAAGACTTTGTTAAGCGAGGGAGTTTTCGGGAAAAAATCAAATTTTTTGGCACTGGGACGTACACCATTTACATAAAGTTGCATTTACTTTACTCACTTTAGAGCTTTGAAAGCTTCAATTAATGCTATAAAAAGAGCATATTACAAAGTATTAAATCACTTTTCATTCTTAAAAAGCGCTCGTTTAATTAGGCTGAATTGTGGATTAGATAAACTTTTAATGCGAATAATAGATACCTAATATGAGTGGAGCCATGCTACAAGGTTTATCAACTATTTACAATTTTAAAGTGTTTATATTTCGCAAAAAAAGCGCAACCCATTTTGCAAAAAATAAGATACCCACTTCAATCACTTTAGAGCTTTGGAAACTTCAATTAAATCTTTAGGGTGCTTATTACAAAGTGTTAAATCAATTTGCATGCTCAAAAAGCGCGCGTTTAAATAGGCTCAATTGCGGATTAGAGGAACTTTTAATGCGAATAATAGATACCTAATATGAGTGGAACCATGCTACAAGCTTTTACAAGCTTTTTAAAGCTACAAGTCACCTATTTACAATTTTAAAATTTTTATATTTTGCAAAAATGGCGCAAAACTTTCTCCGAAAAATAAGATACCCGGGCCGAATGTCCTTCCTAAAGTCTCCCTTTTCTGTTGTAAAAGGGGGGGGGGGTAATTTGTCTATAGGGGTAATTTGATGTAAGAGTGTGGGGTATTTCGTTCAGAAGGGTTAAAATAATGTAGGAGTTGGGCTGCAATGGGAGCACTTTTTAGGAATCAACCCCTTGACTAAAAATGCCGTGTAAGTGTGGGCTGCAATAGGCTACAATGGGAGGACTTTTGAGGAATTACCCCCTTGATTAAAACTCTCATGTAAGAGTGGGCTGCAATGGGAGGACTTTTCAGGAATTACCCCCCCCCCTGATTAAAATTTCCAGGTAAGAGGGAGCTGCAATGGGCTGCAATGGGAAGATTTTTGCAGAAATACCTCCCCTGACTAAAATTGCCATGTAAAAGTGAGCTGCAATGGGCTGCAATGAGAGGAAAACGTTAAAAAATTGTAAGAGTGAATTGGTAAATTGTTCAGAGGGGGTTAAACTGGTGTAAGAGTTGGGCTGCCGAGGGGGATAAAATGGTGTAAAAGTTTGGTGGTAATTTGTTCTGAATGGGTAAAATGATGTAAGAGTGAGGGGTTAATTTGTTGAGAGGTCGAAATTTTAACAAGTTTTGTTCATATATATAGATGGTCAAGAGTTGGACGAGCATTGATGGTCTGGGGGTAAAGGAGAACCAGCTGAGGTTACAGAGGTTGTGGGTTCAAGATGGACAGTCTTCAAGTATGGGGAATAAAACAATGTTAGATTGAGGGGGTAAAATGATGTAAGAGTTTAGCTGCCAAGGGGGTTGAAATGGTGTAAGAGTCAGTGGGTAATTTGTTCAGAGGATGGTAAAAAAATGTAAGACTGGGGCTGCAATGGGAGAATTTGTTTTGGGAAAATGCAGCTCAAAACTCTTACGTCTTTTTGGCCTGTCAAGGAGGGTAAATTGATGTAAGAAATTAGGATTAATAGAGAAATTACCCCCGAACTTGTTCATCACTTTACATACCTTGAGAGACCAAAAATATGTAAGAGTTTTGAGCTGCATTTTCCTGAAAAAGAGTATTACTTATTAAAGGGTATTACTTTCCTAAGGGTATTACTACTTATTACTACTTTATTAATACTTATAACACTTTATTACTACTTATTAGTATCATTTTTTACTACTTATTAAAATGGGCCAGTCCCACATTGATATGAAAAGACTTTGTTAAGCGATGGAGTTTTCGGGAAAAAAAATTAAATTTTTTGGCGCTGGGACGTACACCATTTACATAAAGTTGCATTTACTTTACTCACTTTAGAGCTTTGAAAGTTTCAAGTAATGCTTTAAAGTGCTTATTACAAAGTATTAAATGACTTTAATTCTTAAAAAAGCGCTCGTTTAATTAGGCTGAATTGAGGATTAGATAAACTTTTAATGCGAATAATAGATACCTAATATGAGTGGAACCATGCTACAATGTTTATCAACTATTTACAATTTTAACGTGTTTTCATTTCGCAAAAAAAAGCGCAACCCATTTTGCAAAAAATAATATACCCACTTCAATCACTTTAGAGCATTGAAAAATTCAATTAAATCTTTAAAGTGCTTATTACAAAAAGTTAAATCAATTTGCATGCTCAAAAAGCGCGCGTTTAAATAGGCTCAACTGCGGATGCGGATTAGAGAAACTTTTAATGCGAATAATCGATACCTAATATGAGTGGAACCATGCTACAAGCTTTTACAAGCTTTTTAAAGCTACAAGTCACCTATTTACAATTTTAAAATATTTAAATTTTGCAAAAATGGCGCAAAACTTTTTCCGAAAAATAAGATACCCGGGTCGAATGTCCTTCCTAAAGTCTCCCTTTTTTGTTGTAAAAGGGGGGGGGGGTAATTTGTCTATAGGGGTAATTTGATGTAAGAGTGTGTGGTATTTTGTTCAGAAAGGTTAAAATAATGTAGGAGTTGGGCTGCAATGGAAGCACTTTTGAGGAATTAACCCCTTGACTAAAAATGCCGTGTAACTGTGGGCTGCAATAGGCTACAATAGGAGGACTTTTGAGGAATTACCCCCTTGATTAAAACTCTCATGTAAGAGTGGGCTGCAATGGGAGGACTTTTCAGGAATTACCCCCCCCCCCCTTGAGTAAAATTGCCAGGTAAGAGGGAGCTGCAATGGGCTGCAATGGGAAGATTTTTGCGGAAATACCTCCCCTGACTAATATTGCCATGTAAGAGTGAGCTGCAATGGGCTGCAATGGGAGGAAAACGTTAAAAAATTGTAAGTGTGAATTGGTAATTTGTTCAGAGGGGGTTAAACTGGTGTAAGAATTGGGCTGCCAAGGGGGATAAAATGGTGTAAGAGTTTGGTGGTAATTTGTTCTGAATGGGTAGAATGATGTAAGAGTGAGGGGTTAATTTTTTGAGAGGTCGCAATTATAATAAGTATTGTTCATATATATAGATCGTCAAGAGTTGAACGAGCATTGATGGTCTGGAGGTAAAGGAGAACCAGCTTAGAGTACAGAGGTTGTGGGTTCAAGATGGGCAGTCTTCAAGTATGGGGGCTAAAACAATGTTAGATTGAGGGGGTAAAATGATGTAAGAGTTGAGCTGCCAAGGGGGTTGAAATGGTGCAAGATTCAGTGGGTAATTTGTTCAGAGTATGGTAAAAAGATGTAAGACTGGGGCTGCAATGGGAGGATTTTTTTTTGGGAAAATGCAGCTCAAAACTCTTACGTCTTTTTGCGCTGCATTAGGCTTCCAACGGGAGTAAAATGCTGTAGGAGTGAGGGGGTAGAAGACAAGACAAATTAACCCGCCACTCTTACGTCTTTTTGGCCTGTCAAGGAGGGTAAATTGATGTAAGAGTTCGGGGTTAATAGAGAATTACCCCCGAACTTGTTCATCACTTTACCTTCCTTGACAGACCAAAAATATGTAAGAGTGGGGGTTTAATTTGTCTTTTACCCCCTCACTCTTACACCATTTTAGCCCCGTTGGAAGCTTAATGCAGCCCAAATATACGTAAGAGTTTTGAGCTGCATTTTGCTTAAAAAAAATTTCCAATTACAGCCCCACTCTTACATCATTTTGGGTTGAAGAATCCGACCAGGGTACTAAGGATGCCTCCTAATTTCGTTCATTTTATGTATCTAATTTTCGAGCGATTTTTACTCAGGCGGAAATTGCAAGATAACCATCTGGTGTCGACTGGGAGTGGCTGAGACGTGGACAAAGCTGCTAAATGTCAAAAAAGATAATAATATAGTTGGGAGCCAGTTTTTATTTTAGTGCTGTGATTAGTGTTACCCACAGCCAGTCATTTATTACTAACTATTAGCCGAGGGAAAAAGGGAAGAGTTTCCTTGAAAAGTTTTGTCATCATAATATGCTACCAAAACATTTGCATTATCACTTCTTAATATCTATTTGCCTTACCGACTAGAATTTTTCCGGATAATTTTTTGCCTAGCAGATTTTACTCTAAGAAGTTGATGACGTTTAACGTCGGGATAACTGCTCTCGAACGAATGACGGGGGCTTGATTGGTTCTTGGTTATAGTACAGGGTAGAGGTTGGGTGATAATAAGTTCAATGAGAGGTTTCAGTCAACACCATTCCCGTCGGGGTTCGGGGGAGTAGGTACATGGTCTCAAATGACGTTATTGGTTTTTTGGACCTTTATTAAGGTTTAATTTGAGAAAATTGAAACCATTTTTGGGCAGTTTTTATTTTTGGCTTAACGCGTCGCCGAATAGTGTGGAAAATAGTAGTAAATTGATTTCCTATGTTTACAGTTGTGATAAAAAAAACTCAAAGGCGATGACGTATAATGCAACTAAGCCGTCAAAAACAATTAAATAATACGTTTTCATCGGACTTTAGATGAGTCTCTGATCGGAACGCTGCTTTATTGTTGCCTCTTGGCAGAGCCAACATCCCTCAATAAAAAAAACGAAAAAAATTGAAAAAATAATGCACTCGAAATCAGACCTTCCAGACCGAATTGACCTCTGATCAGACCGAACCCAGACCATGGTCCAGACTATAAAGACTGTGATCAGACCTTCCAGACCGAATTGACCTCTGATCAGACCGAACCCAGACCATGGTCCAGACTATAAAGACTATGATCAGACCGTCCAGACCGAATTGACCTCTGATCAGACCGAAATCAGACCATGGTCCAGACTATTGTGCGCTCGAACCGCTTTCCAGACCCTGTAATTTCGGTCTGGGAACACAGGGGTGTGCGCTCGATTGGGTCTGATCATAGCTCAATTTGGGTCTGGACCAAAACCTGGGACTACATAAAAACTTTTATATTGATTACATGAAATAATCAAAAGCTAAACTTTCCTTAACTATTCACCTGACCCGAAATAACAATTTCCAAATGACGGTTTCCTAATCTGAAACATCTTTTGCATCCAAATGTGCATAGAAATCGGCAAAAGACACTACTAAATTGCTGAATAGAAAGACGAGGTGCATGAAGACGCCTAACACGGCTAGTTTTTTTCTAATCTTAACATTTCTTTTAAGCTGTGAAAGAACTTTTCATGCGAGCTGGTCTGTAAGAAAACATTAGAAACAGAAAAATTATATAGGCTCTTCTTCAAATTAACTAAATGCAAAAGCAACCAAGTGACTAAACTGCAACACGGGAAGAGGTCTAAAGAGTGTCGTTTTAGTATACAGTTGGAGCTGTCTTGGACAAGGCTACGAATACTGCATGAGAGAAAGACTCACCAGTTGTGAAGATGTTCTGGGAGGTTTTATGTGCTCCGGGTGTCTTCAAGGGGCCTTACCTAGCGAAGATGGCAATAAGTTCAAATGCCGAGGTTAGACATAATTTTTGACAGCCATATCATGTTCTGAAAACACTATTCGAATAAAAAAGTAAATATTTAGGAACCAAATTCTCGCTGAATGTCGGTTCAATTTTTATTAGTTATTTTTCTAAACTCCAAACAAAGATGAGCAAATCTTAGTGAAAGTTCATACCCGGTTTGAACAACATAAAAAGTAGTTAAACAACCTTAGAACAAACTTCTTAATAATCGTACTTAGAAATAATTGATTTTATAAGAGGCTAGAAAACATACAAAAAAAGTGCAAAAACTTGAAAATTGTGAAAGCAATTGTTTCTGACCCTGAGACCAAAATAAAGTTTCTCCATCTGAGTGAGTAGCTATGCTGTAACTGGAATATTGGCATAGCATGGCTAATGTCCGCAAATCGAGTATACAGTTTTTCGGTTTTTCACGACACTTGTTTTAAGATAAGAGTTGTTAGAGTGTCCGGAAACAGGTGAAACTAGGTTAATTTAGTTCAAAAATGAGTAAATGTCATTGCACATTTCATGAAACGTATTTTTGGGACTAGCGCGAAAACTTGGGATACTCTTTTGTTACAAATTTTTACGACATAGATTATTTGTTTCCAAACTACAAGTAATTCTTTCCAAATAAATAAGATATTTTGAATTACACCAATATGAAAGGAAGCTCAATGGGTTATTAATTTTACAATTTTCGCCCTCGATGCTATTTGCGGATTAAGAAGACATTTAGCAGCGTTGTGATTATACATATCATTGCTCAGAAGACCAATTAAGCCTTTGAACTGAGCCTCATTCAATTACAAACAAAATTCAGGTAACAAACTTCTTTTCAAATTAAACGTTCAAAGTTGTGGAAATGGGCTATGCTTATTTTTGGATATTCCTGGCAAAACACAAGACACGATAAAGTTAATTCAGTTCCACATTGTGAATTTTGAAAGTGGGTTATGAATCGTGAAAAAAATGAGACACGTTTTGATCATTCTTATTGAAAGTTGACTTTCAAATTTTGGCCACGTAATGCGGTATACCCAAATAGCAATTAAATTGAGAAAAAGCAACGCATATGTGTAAATCATAAAACATCATATTAGGCTCTTACTAGTCATAAAAAGATCCTATATATGAATCCTAAAAAAACATTGCAAGGGCATATTAAAAATATTTTAGTGTCTTATAAAAAACATAAATGATGTGATTTTGGTTACCAAAAAAGTTTTTCAAAATTTCTGGTAAAATTATTTATCATTTGAGTTATTTGGAACTTCCTTCATGTTGCGGCACTTGCAATCCTCTATCCAATGCCGAACACCAAGACATTCTATTGTTGCGCCAACGCCCCTTAAAAATAAAAAAAATATGCAAATTTAATGAAAACAATACAATTCCAACTAGTGCATACGAGCTACAAATAGCATTTAAGCTAATATATTGCAGCTGAATTTCACTAATCCATTAACGAGATTTTTGTTCTTTATCAAAATTATCATTAATCATCACTGGGATCTATAAAATATTACAAAACCAAAATCCAATGGCGGAAACTTTACATCCAAGAAATAATTTTGCTGGATCAAAGGTATTATAATTTGAGGAATCCGGGGTCCAGAAAAAGCGATGGTTTATCAACTCTTGTTCACATTCGTTTCTTATAATCAGATCTTATAATTTTTGAAAAACTTGGAAACGATCAAATAAAGTTTGAAGGGTTCATTACTTTCCAAAAAATTGACTGCATTTTTTTCACATTTTATTCACATATCATACCACTTTGGATTAATCACATGCAAATACATGTTAATGGTTAAAGAACGTTGAACATAATATCCTTAGAATTCACTGATATTGCTTTTTCTGCATATCAAACTTACGGTGCCTTTTTACTTGGTCGCTGCAGAGAAGCTGACGATAATACATTTTTAAAAAAATCAAAAGTTTCATATATTTAGATAAGGAATGATCACTTGTTGAACTAGGATTTTAATTGTTTGATGAAATTTTAAAAGTCACAGGGACTTGTTTCAATTAAAAAATGGCGACAAGTATAACTATTTTTTTAACATTTTTTGATAGTTTCTGTACCTGTTTCAGTGTTGTCAGTTTTACTAAAAAACAATTTTTGGGTCAGGTTTGTCTTATTCGTAACGCTGATAAACACTGGTAAACTTTTTCTCAAGTGGAGTCATGGAAACACGACAACTCGGACGAATTTTTCTATAGCAGGTAATATAATAAAGGTTGTGTGGCGAAGGAAATCTTAGTGCAGATGAATATCTACAACAGTACACTTGATCCATTCTGATTGATGATAAATTATTACCTTATAAAATTGCAAAATTAAAATAATCAGTTGCGATTGAAAATCATGACTGTCTGCCTTTTGAAGTGTTCCTCAGCAGCTTCATCGAAGCGTATACTTAAAATTTGTTTAACAAAAAATTCATTCAGATTTGTCCAGTAAATTCCTCATCTGGAGATGAAAAAAAACTTAATTCAGCAATGCGAGCAAAAAACCGTCATGAAAAGTGTTGATATACAAGACTTAGCATAAAAGTCCATCTTTTAACAGTTCCATAAGCCTCCCTAGAATATTTCTTTGGAAGCATGCACTACTTGAAGGCTAGTAATTTTAGAAGCCTACTACCATAAAAAAGACACAGAGTTATTCCAAGCCATTCGTGCAATCCCAAATTGGAGATTGTTAAGGCGATATGGTCCTTTACTGAACCGCCAGAATTTTAGAGTAGTATTATTATAATCATCACTTGCAAATGAAAATCATGCCTGTGTGCCATTTAAAGTGTTCATCAGCAGCTTCATTGAAAGGTATACTTAGAGTCTATTCAAAATATCCGAGGTTTAAACAACAAAAAAATTCATTCAAATTTTTTCAGTAAACCCCTCATCTGGAGATGGAAAAGGCTAAATGACCGATGCTAGCAGAAAAAGTCATCAAAGGCGTTGATATATAATGTTTAGCATAAAAGTATATTTTTAACAATCTCATGAGCCTCCCTAGATTATTTCAGTAGACGCAAGCACTACTTGAAGGCTAGTAATTTTACAACCCAGCCATTCGTTCAATCTGAAGCTGGTGATTGTTAATGCGCTATGGTCCCTTAATCAGCCTCCAGAAACTTGGAATAGTATTTGCCTTAAAGTATCTTTGTTTTGAGCGATGTTCTATAACCCCGAAGAGTAAAAGTATCAACCAAACTATATGTTGATTCTATGCTAGGGAACTATATCCGGTTCCATTATCATCTATTTAATTTCTTGATAAACCGATCTTTTTAAAACAAGATTGCAGCTGGCTCAAAGCTTGTAGTTTTTCACTCGACGGCCCAACCAGCCGAGTATTAACCCACTTGAAGATATTAGGGCACTGCCCATTGGATACATAGGATTTTGTACCAGGTGCGTTAACGCAATTCGCCAGTTACTCTAAAATTTCGCAATCCTACTCTCATAGAGGCTCCATTATTCGTCTCCTAGAAAGAGTGCTATCAGTTAATACTCCTCCTAGTCGTCCTGGTTATGTCCAGAGTCTCAAAAGTTGTCTTTTCATTGTTGTTGTTGTTGTTGTTGTTGTTGTTGTTGTTGTTGTTGTTGTTGTTGTTGTTGTTGTTGTTGTTGTTGTTGTTGTTGTTGTTGTTGTTGTTGTTGTCCTTACTCCGCATTTTAGCCTACTAGTTCATTGGTTGATCGTTTTTGAAATCAAATGTTATTCAATGCAATTAAACAATTTTAAGTGAATCTGAACATTAGTATTACTTTGTTGTGGGGAGGGAGGAACTATATACTCAACTGGGTTTTTTTGTTTGTTCAGTCGATTTTGGCTGACCGATGTATTCATCGTAGAGAATTGTGAGTGGTATCATTAGAAAGCCCGTCCAGCTTAGAAGACGGAATTAAAAAGCCTTTTTTGTGTTTTACAGGGAGTTATCGAGGTTTAAAATTTTGTGAACAGTCGACTGTTTTTGTTCACATTTTCAGTAACTTTTGCTAAAGTTTGGCACAATTTCGCTAATATAATTCAAAATAAATTAAAATTTTAACGGCAAAAGTGTTGATTTTACCGTTAGAGATAGAACAGTTTTTTTAACCGTTTTTTACAGATTTAGCTCAATAATTATACCAAATGCATTTTTTTTTCATTATTTGGAGAATTCCATTAAACAATTGGTCTAATTCGCAAATAACAGGAGTACTTGGTCGAATTGCTGGGCCCGCGACAAAATCAGGGAGAGTTTTGATAATAACAAGGACTCCTAGAATCAGAGATTTTTTGGTTGTTATTTTGATGCTGCCATTTTTCAAAACATTTTGCTTTTGTTTTTTTTATGTTATTTATTGAAAATATTTTTTATTCACGGCTCCGTTAATAACAGCTCCAATTTAAGTAAATTTGAGGCCAAATGTAGATACAGCTTGTTTTCAGAGAACCAAAGGGTTTTTATGGCTTTGAGAAAGAGCTTTAGTAAAATTTAACTGAGTTCTTGTCTTTTGCCCTCAATTGTTATTCTTTTGGCAGTCTGAATGTTAAGTTTAACCACTCGAAGGTCTAAATCTCTTCCTCATGAGGTGCAAATGAACTTTTTCAATTCATTTGGTTGTTACCTAATGTCTCCTATATTATTGAATGTATTTGTTTTAAGGAAATTTCTGTGATTTTCTGAACTTGTCATGTCATTTTTTTATTACTTTAGTCAACATTTTGCTTATTCTCAGTAAGTACAGATCAATCTTTCCTCCTTATAGATTAAAAAATATGTTGGCCGACCGATATATTCATCGTAGAGAATTGTGATTGGCATCATTAGAAAGCCCGTCCAGCGTAGAATACGGAATTAAAAAGCTTTTTTTTGTGTTTTACATGGAGTTATAGAGGTTTAAAATTTTGTGAACATTCGACTGTTTTTGTTCACATTTTCAGTAACTTTTGCTAAAGTTTGGCACAATTTCGCTAAAAAAATACAAAATAAATTAAAATTATTAACGGTAGAGTGTTGTTTTTACCGTTAGAGACAGAACAGATTTTTTTACCATTTTTTACAGATTTAACTCAACAATTATACAAAATGCATTTTTTTTCAATATTTGAAGAATTCCATTAAACAATTGGTCTAATTCGCAAATAAATGGAACACTTGGTCGAATTGCAGGATGCGCGACAAAATCAGGGAGAGGTTTCATAATAACAAGGACTCTTAGAATCAGAGACTTTTTGGTTTTTATTTTGATGCTGCCTTTTTTCAAAATATTTTGCTTTTGTTTATTCAATGTTAATAATTGAAAATATTTTTTATCACGGCTCCGTTAATGACAACTCCAATTTAAGTAGATTTGAGGCCAAATGTAGATACAGTTTGTTTTCAGAGAACCAAAGGGTTTTTATGGCTTTGAGGAAGTGCTTTAGTAAAATTTAACTGAATTCTTGTCTTTTGCCTTCAATTGTTATTCTTTTGACAGTCTGAATGTTAAGTTTAAACACTCGAAGGTCTAAATCTTGTCCTCATGAGGTGCAAATGAACTTTTTCAATTCATTTGGTTGTTACCTAATGTCTCTTATATTATTGATTGTGTTTGTTTCAAGAAAACTTCTGTTATTTTCTGAACTTGTCATGTCATTTTTTTATTACTTTAGTCAACATTTTGCTTAATCTCAGTAAGTACAGATCAATCTTCCCTCCTTATAGAATAAAAAATATCCGATTGTTTTAACAGAAGGTCTTCTTGCTTTTGTTACTACGAGTTTTCATACAAAATTTTCTGATTTTTGTGCATAATTGCAAAATTTTGCTGTTGTCTTTGTTTCTTTTGTAAAGAGTGCCATTACTTAACAATCTAACTAAAAAAGAACTTGACAACAATTGAAACTGAGCAAATTTTTGCTTCCATAACATATGGTTTGAAGGGCTGCGACACCGTTCTCTTGCAGAAATTGGTAGAGTTTTTTATTTTTGCCCTTTATTTGTTGTTAGTTTTTGTTATCATATGCCAAATATCGTGTAATTAAAGGTCTCACTGGCCAACTTTAGATAAACAAGTGAACTTAAATAACTGATATCGGTAAATAACTAATGGCTGTTTTGACTTTTGATATAAATTTCTAAAAAAAAGTAATAGTATTCTTCAACTTATCCATTTTTGTTATTGTTTGCGTTTGTTTTCGTATTTTACAATGTTGTTTCATTTTTGTAAATTAGCCTCATTATTAACAGCTCTTTTTAACGTTTTGTTGTATCACACAATAATATTTCTGTTTTTTAAACGTTTTAAATGATGTCTTCAGGGCTTAGACAATTTGTTTCAGAAGAATTTTGCGAAGTTCAGATACTTTTCAGTTTTTATGGTTTCCTTTTGTTGTTATTTTGTGATAGTCATTTTACAAAAAAAACGCATTGGTGGTCAAAGGGTATGCAAATGAAGATGTGATATTCTCGCGGTTAATATCTTATCGTTAATCGCGGTTAAATTTAATGGCTTGAAAACTGTGGTTTCGTAAAGTTGTTTATGAAACTTATTAGTTCAGCTTGTATTTAATTTTATAGTCTTATGATTTAGTCTCAATAAAAACAGTCACAATTAGTTTTCAAAGTAGTTGCAAGTCAAACTGTCTACTCTTTTAGTCGAAATCTTTTGTTGGCTATGCATTTTGAAAATAATTGTTTTTAATAAAAAAGAGATAGATTTTTGAGATATGCCAATTTTATTTCTGTTAAATTGTAGCTAAGCATCTCTATATACAATTTATATCATTTGTCTTTTGAAATAGAATTTGCTCTTCATAACGGTTTTACTTTCCTCAAATGGTCTTTCTTCTGGGAACAACAGCTTTCATGAAACCATTTTTCGTGATTTTTGCAAATTTGCCCCCTTTTTTATAGGTTTTTTCACAGTGTCACAATAATGGGCGTCATTTGACTTACAAATGTTGTCACCTGCAAAAAATGCAAACGAAGATTTTTTTGCTTTTAGTGATCAGCTTAAGGTAAAATTGATTTGGGGGACATCGTTTTCATGCATAATTTTTTGTGCAAATTTTTCGCTATTTGCCTGTATTTGTCCTTCTTTTTGTAGTCGTATGACATATACTGGATATTGAAAGGCCTCAGTCGGTCTCTTGAGGTATAAAAGACTCTCTCAATGGTTTCATTTGATGCGTAATGTTTCTAATCAGTTCGATTTTCGTGCTTGAGTTTTAAAAAAAAAATAATGTTTCAATAAAATTTTGCCACTGTTGCAAAGTCGCATTGAGGAAAAGTCCCATATTTTGCTCCAAAAACTACCGGTTAGTCTTCTTAGTATGATTTTTAATTGATGCCATTTTGATTGGTTATTAGTGGTTTTCAAAATATGGACAGGGAGTTTTGGTCGTAATTAGTATTTGTAACAATTTGATTTTTATTGCCGCCCTTTCTGGTAGTCATATTATGGTAGCCACATGCCTCATATGCCCTCTAGAGTAGATTGTTTTATTCTTTTACTAGTTTGTTGATTGATATGTTGATATGTTAATTTTTTTATCTCTTCCTCATTTGGTAGACAATTAAGTGAAAAATGTAGATGAGCGGGGTCGGAACTTAATGTGCAAACGCACATTACCGAGCCTCCTTGTTTCAATAAAAATATAGAGTGAAATTTTTGTTTACGTCAATTAAATCTGTATTATTTGATTTGTAGAGTGCAACAAACGTTAAAGAGTTCTTTTTCAAGAAGAAGAAACCTGTGGTACGTTCCAATGCGTTGGAAAGAATCAGTTTAGGTTTTTATGATGACATAGATTCTAAAAACTAACTCAAAACAAATAGAATTATTTTTTTGTTTCGACAGGTTTCTAGATGAAAAGTGTAAACTGCCACCAAGGCTTAAGTGATCAAGAAGAGGTAACCATAAAACAAAAACCACTATTGATAACAAATTCAACGGCTGTTAACTCACAACTCTGAACTCCATTCTTAAATATGCTCAAGAATGGTCCCAACCAGCCCAGAAACTTTTTGTAAATATAGTGCTCATCTATGCGAGATTAAAATGATTTAGTCCAATTTGTTTTTCAATAATTATTATATGCAAAACTTTCTTTTTGGAGGATTTGGCCACAGTTTCATTCACAACTGTGATAGCAATTAATATCATCAACGTCTTTACAGATCGCCCTAAATCACCTAAATCACACGACTTTTCCTATTGATTGGCATTCAGAATTAATGATCTAATGTAGTTTCCCGTACCGAACTCCAAGTGTTAATCAGTACTGGGCAATTGTAAATGCAAGTCTCCCATGTAATATAACTTGATCGCTTTCTCGCTTTAAATTGGCTTCTTTCAAGCGTATTAGAACAGCGCAAAAGACATTCTTGCAACATTAACGGTGGTGCAGTAGAAGGACAAAGACCTTAGGAGTTGGAGAGCGTGGGTTCGATCCGCGTACGGAACATTATTTTCGCACATGTATTTAGACTTGCCAAGTCTGACAAGTCTTAAATGTGTTTTTATCATAGCTTTCAATCAGTACTGATATCTAGACTCGAAATTAGACTTTCCCAGTACTGATATTGACTTGGCGCAACGTACGGGTTAAAACTTAAAATTCTCAATTGGATTGGGAAAGCTTATGGTCAGTATTAACAATTCTCTTTTCCAAGAAACGTTTAAGTTAATGTTTTTGTGCATAAAAAAGCTTGCTTTCTACTTTTATAGCTCAAAGTCAAAACTATGCATCAATATTTTTCCATGAAATCAACAAGTCATACGCATTTTCCGAAATTGCTTTAGTTATTCTCAAACTATTGATTCCTTTTTCTCTAAGAAGAAAGAAACAAAAGTGAAACATTTTTGATGAGAAGAAACGGCTTCTTCTAATGCGTACTACGCCAATTTTTAAGGAAACTTTCTGGTATGAAAAATTAATAAAAATTTGGAAGTAGTAATTTTCATTGAGACAGCTGAGTCTTCTAACGGTCTACAAAAATGGTTCCCCTTTAATATATTTCTGATAGAGTACCGATCTGCGCGTCACTTGTTTTGCTGACAGAATAGTAACGACATGAATATTCACATTCACACTCTTTTTTATGTATGCAATTTTTAAAATCAAATCTACATATATTCAATTTCTTTAGAGAGTCATTCATAAATTGGCGGTAGTTTTTCTACAACTATCACAAATTTGTCGTGTTTGATCTTTTTTGTCGCTTTCTAGTCTACATAGAGACATTTAAATCTATATAGAACTTTGATTAAAGTTGAACAAAAATTTGATTAAAGTTTACTATTTTTTTCTTCAAGTACCGAATAATAATAAAAAAAATAAATTGCCCACCCTTGTTCCAATGTTCCAAAAAATGGGTGTTAGGAAGTTCAGGAACTCCGTTTATGTGCAGCGGGAATTTGGAAGTAGTAATTTTCATTGAAACAGCTGAGTCTTCTGACGGTCTACAGAAAGGGTTCCCCTTTAATGTATTTCTGATAGAGTACCGATATGTGCAACATTTGCTTTGCTGACAGAAAAGTAACGACATGATTTTTCACATTCACACTCTTTTTTATGTATGCAATTTTCAAAATCAAATCTACATATATTCAATTTCTTTAGAGAGTCATTCATAAATTGGCGGCAGTTTTTCTACAACTATCACAAATTTGTCGTGTTTGATCTTTTTTGTCGCTTTCTAGTCTACATTATGACATTCAAATCTATATAGAACTTTGATTAAAGTTGAACAAAAATTTGATTAAAGTTTACTATTTTTTTCTTCAAGTAAAGAATAATAATCAAACAAAATAAGTTGCCCACTCTTGTTCCAATGTTCCGAAAAATGGGTGTTAGGAAGTTTAGGAACTCCGTTTATGTGCAGCAGGATTTTGGAAGTAGTGATTTTCCTTGAGACAGCTGAGTCTTCTGACGGTCTACAAAAATGGTTCCCCTTTAATGTATTTCTGATAGAGTACTGATCTGTGCGTCACTTGGTTTGCTGACAGAAAAGTAACGACATGAATATTCACATTCACACTCTTTTTTATGTATGCAATTTTTAAAATCAAATCTACATATATTCAAATTTTTTAGAGAGTCATTCATAAATTGGCGGCAGTTTTTCTACAACTATCACAAATTTGTCGTGTTTGATCTTTTTTGTCGCTTTCTAGTCTACATTTAGACATTTAAATCTATATAGAACTTTGATTAAAGTTGAACAAAAATTTAATTAAAGTTTACTAATTTTTTCTTCAAGTACCAAATAATAATCAAACAAAATAAATTGCCCACCCTTGTTCCAATGTCCCGAAAAATGGGTGTTAGGAAGTTTAGGAACTCCGTTTATGTGCAGCAGGATTTTGGAAGTAGTGATTTTCCTTGAGACAGCTGAGTCTTCTGACGGTCTACAAAAATGGTTCCCCTTTAATGTATTTCTGATAGAGTACTGATCTGTGCGTCACTTGGTTTGCTGACAGAAAAGTAACGACATGAATATTCACATTCACACTCTTTTTTATGTATGCAATTTTTAAAATCAAATCTACATATGTTCAAATTTTTTAGAGAGTCATTCATAAATTGGCGGCAGTTTTTCTACAACTATCACAAATTTGTCGTGTTTGATCTTTTTTGTCGCTTTCTAGTCTACATTTAGACATTTAAATCTATATAGAACTTTGATTAAAGTTGAACAAAAATTTATTTAAAGTTTACTAATTTTTTCTTCAAGTACCAAATAATAATCAAACAAAATAAATTGCCCACCCTTGTTCCAATGTCCCGAAAAATGGGTGTTAGGAAGTTCAGGAACTCCGTTTATGTGCAGCGGGAATTTGGAAGCAGTAATTTTCATTGAGACAGCTGAGTCTTCTGACGCTGACGGTCTACAAAAAATGCTCCCCTTTAATGTATTTCTGATAGAGTACCGATCGGTGCGTCATTTGCTTTGCTGACAAAAAAGTAACGACATGAATATTCACATTCACACTCTTTTTTATGTATGCAATTTTTAAAATCAAATCTACATATATTCAATTTCTTTAGAGAGTCATTCATCAATTGGCTGTAGTTTTTCTACAACTATCACAAATTTGTCGTGTTTGATCTTTTTTGTCGCTTTCTAGTCTACAATTAGACATTTAAATCTATATAGAACTTTGATTAAAGTTGAACAAAAAATTTATTAAAGTTTACTATTTTTTTCTTCAAGTACCGAATAATAATCAAACAAAATAAGTTGCCTACCCTTGTTCCAATGTTCCAAAAAATGGGTGTTAGGAAGTTCAGGAACTCCGTTTATGTGCAGCGGAAATTTGGAAGTAGTAATTTTCATTGAGACAGCTGAGTCTTCTGACGGTCTACAAAAATGGTTCCCCTTTAATGTATTTCTGATAGAGAACCGATCTGTGAGTCATTTGCTTTGCTGACAGAAAAGTAATGACATGAATAGTCACATTCACACTCTTTTTTATGTATGCAGTTCTTAAAATCGATTCTACATATATTCATTTTCGTTAGAGCGTCATTCATAAATTGGCGGCAGTTTTTCTACAACTATCACAAATTTGTCTTGTTTGATTATTTTTGTCGCTTTCTAGTCTACATTTAGACATTTAAATCTATATAGAACTTTGATTAAAGTTGAACAAAAATTTGATTAAAGTTTACTATTTTTTTCTTCAAGTACCGAATTATAATCAAACAAAAGAAGTTGCCTACCCTTGTTCCAATGTTCCAAAAAATGGGTGTTAGGAAGTTCAGGAACTCCGTTTATGTGCAGCGGAAATTTGGAAGTAGTAATTTTCATTGAGACAGCTGAGTCTTCTGACGGTCTACAAAAATGGTTCCCCTTTAATGTATTTCTGATAGAGAACCGATCTGTGAGTCATTTGCTTTGCTGACAGAAAAGTAATGACATGAATAGTCACATTCACACTCTTTTTTATGTATGCAGTTTTTAAAATCGATTCTACATATATTCATTTTCATTAGAGCGTCATTCATAAATTGGCGGCAGTTTTTCTACAACTATCACAAATTTGTCTTGTTTGATCATTTTTGTCGCTTTCTAGTCTACATTTAGACATTTAAATCTATATAGAACTTTGATTAAAGTTGAACAAAAATTTGATTAAAGTTTACTATTTTTTTCTTCAAGTACCGAATTATAATCAAACAAAAGAAGTTGCCCACCCTTGTTCCAATGTTCCGAAAAATGGGTGTTAGGAATTTCAGGAACTCCGTTTATGTGCAGCGGGAATTTGGAATTAGTAATTTTCATTGAGACAGCTGAGTCTTTTGACGGTCTACAAAAATGGTTCCCCTTTAAGGTATTTCTGATAGAGTACCGATCTGTGCGTCACTTGTTTTGCTGACAGAAAAGTAACGACATCAATATTCACATTCACACTCTTTTTTATGTCTGCAATTTTTAAAATCAAATCTACATATATTCAAATTCTTTAGAGAGTCATTCATAAATTGGCGGCAGTTTTTCTACAACTATCACAAATTTTTCGTGTTTGATCTTTTTTGTCGCTTTCTATTCTTCATTTAGACATTTAAATCTATATAGAACTTTGATTAAAGTTGAACAAAAATTTGATTAAAGTTTACTAATTTTTTTCTTCAAGTACCAAATAATAATCAAACAAAATAAGTTGCCAACCCTTGTTCCAATGTTCCGAAAAATGGGTGTTAGGAAGTTCAGGAACTCCGTTTATGTGCAGCGGGAATTTGGAAGTAGTGATTTTCGTTGAGACAGCTGAGTTTTCTGACGGTCTACAAAAATGGTTCGCGTTTAATGTATTTCTGATAGAGTACCGATCTGTACGTCACTTGTTTTGCTGACAGAAAAGTAACGACATGAATATTCACATTTACACTCTTTTTTATGTATGCAATTTTTAAAATCAAATCTACATATATTCAAGTTCTTTAGAGAGTCATTCATAAATTGGCGGCAGTTTTTCTACAACTATCACAAATTTGTGGTGTTTGATCTTTTTTGTCACCTTCTAGTCTACATTTAGACGTTTAAATCTATATAGAACTTTGGTTAAAGTTGAACAAAAATTTGAATAAATTTTACTATTTTTTTCTTCAAGTACCGAATAATAATCAAACAAAATATGTTGCCCACCCTTGTTCCAATGTTTCGAAAAATGGTTGTTAGGAAGTTCAGGAACTCCGTTTATGTGCAGCGGGAATTTGGAAGTAGTAATTTTCATTGAGACAGCTGAGTCTTTTGACGGTCTACAAAAATGGTTCCCCTTTAATGTATTTCTGATAGAGTACCGATCTGTGCGTCACTTGTTCTGCTGACAGAATGGTAACGACACGAATATTCACATTCACACTCTTTTTTATGTATGCAATTTTTAAAATCAAATCTACAAATATTAAAATTCTTTAGAGAGTCATTCATAAATTGGCGGCATTTTCTCTACAACTATCACAAATTTGACGTGTTTGATCTTTTTTGTCGCTTTCTATTCTACATTTAGACATTTAAATCTATATAGAACTTTGATTAAAAATGAACAAAAATTTGATTAAAGTTTACTATTTTTTTCTTCAAGTACCGAAAAATAATCAAACAAAATAAGTTGCCCACCCGTGTTCCAATGTTCCGAAAAATGGATGTTAGGAAGTTCAGGAACTCCGTTTATGTGAAGCGGGAATTTGGAAGTAGTAATTTTCATTGAGACAGCTGAGTTTTCTGACGGTCTACAAAAATGGTTCCCGTTTAGTGTATTTCTGATAGAGTACCGATCTGTACGTCACTTGTTTTGCTGACAGAAAAGTGACGACATAAATATTCACATTCACACTCTTTTTTATGTATGCAATTTTTGAAATCAAATCTACATATATTCAAATTTTTTAGAGAGTCATTCATAAATTGGTGGCAGTTTTTCTACAACTCTCACAAATTTGTCGTGTTTGATCTTTTTTGTCGCTTTCTAGTCTACATTTAGACATTTAAATCTATATAGAACTTTGACTAAAGTTGAACAAAAATTTGATTAAAGTTTACTAATTCTTTCTTCAAGTACCAAATACTAATCAAACAAAATAAGTTGCCCACCCTTGTTCCAATGTTCCAAAAAATGGGTGCTAGGAAGTTCAGGAACTCCGTTTATGTGCAGCGGGAATTTGGAAGTAGTAGTTTTCATTGAGACAGCTGAGTCTTCTGACGGTCTACAAAAATGGTTCCCGTCTAATGTGTTTCTGATTGAGTACCGATCTGTGCGTCACTTGTTTTGCTGACAGAAAATTAACGACATGAATATTCACATTCACACTCTTTTTTATGTATGCAATTTTTAAAATCGAATCTACAGATATTAAAATTCTTTAGAGAGTCATTCATAAATTGGCGGTAGTTTTTCTACAACTATCACAAATTTGTCGTGTTAGATCTTTTTTGTCGCTTTCTAGTCCACATTTAGACACTTAAATCTATATAGAACTTTGATTAAAGTTGAACAAAAATTTGATTAAAGTTTACTATTTTTTTCTTCAAGTACCGAATAATAATCAAACAAAATAAGTTGCCCACCCTTGTTCCAATGTTCCGAAAAATGGGTGTTAGGAAGTTCAGGAACTCCGTTTATGTGCAGCGGGAATTTGGAAGTAGTAATTTTCATTGAGACAGCTGAGTCTTCTGACGGTCTACAAAAATGTTCCCCTTTAATGTATTTCTGATAGAGTACCGATCTGTGCGTCACTTGTTTTGCTGACAGAAAAATAACGACATGAATATTTACATTCACACTCTTTTTTATGTATGCAAATTTTAAAATCAAATCTACATATATTCAAATTCTTTAGAGAGTCATTCAAAAATTGGCGGCCGTTTTTCTACAACTATCACAAATTTGTCGTGTTTGATCTTTTTTGTCGCTCTCTAGTCCACATTTAGCCATTTAAATCTATATAGAACTTTGATTAATGTTGAACAAAATTTGATTAAAGTTTACTATTTTTTCTTCAAGTACCGAATGATAATCAAACAAAAAAAGTTGCCCACCCTTGTTCCAATGTTCCGAAAAATGGGTGTTAGGAAGTTCAGGAACTCCGTTTATGTGCAGCGGGAATTTGGAAGTAGTAATTTTTATTGAGACAGCTGAGTCTTCTGACGGTCTACAAAAATGGTTCCCCTTTAATGTATTTCTGATAGAGTACCGATCTGTGCGTCACTTGTTTTGCTGACAGAAAAGTAACGACATGAATTTTCACATTCACGCTCTTTTTTATATATGCAATTTTTAAAATCAAATCTACATATATTCAATTTCTTTAGAGAGTCATTCATAAATTGGCGGCAGTTTTTCTACAACTATCACAAATTTGTCGTGTTTGATCTTTTTTGTCGCTTTCTAGTCTACATTTAGACATTTAAATCTATATAGAACTTTGATTAAAGTTGAACAAAAATTTGATTAAAGTTTACTATTTTTTTCTTCAAGTACCGAATAATAATCAAACAAAATAAGTTGCCCACCCCTGTTCCAATGTTCCGAAAAATGGGTGTTAGGAAGTTCAGTAATCCCGTTTATGTGCAGCGGGAATTTGGAAGTAATAATTTTCATTGAGACAGCTGAGTCTTCTGACGGTCTAAAAAATTGGTTCCCCTTTAATGTATTTCTGATAGAGTACCGATCTGTGCGTCACTTGTTTTGCTGACAGAAAAGTAACGACATGAATATTCAAATTCACACTCTTTTTTATGTATGCAATTTTTAAAATCAAATCTACATATAATCAAATTCTTTAGAGAGTCATTCATAAATTGGCGGCCGTTTTTTTACAACTATCACAAATTTGTCGTGTTTGATCTTTTTTGTCGCTTTCTAGTCCACATTTAGACATTTAAATCTATATAGAACTTTAATTAAAGTTGAACAAAATTTTGATTAAAGTTTACTATTTTTTTCTTCAAGTACCGAATGATAATCAAACAAAATAAGTTGCCCACCCTTGTTCCAATGTTCCGAAAAATGGGTGTTAGGAAGTTCAGGAACTCCGTTTATGTGCAGCGGGAATTTGGAAGTAGTAATTTTTATTGAGACAGCTGAGTCTTCTGACGGTCTACAAAAATGGTTCCCCTTTAATGTATTTCTGATAGAGTACCGATCTGTGCGTCACTTGTTTTGGTGACAGAAAAGTAACGACATGAATTTTCACATTCACACTCTTTTTTATATATGCAATTTTTAAAATCAAATCTACATATATTCAATTTCTTTAGAGAGTCATTCATAAATTGGCGGCAGTTTTTCTACAACTATCACAAATTTCTCGTGTTTGACCTTTTTTGTCGCTTTCTAGTCTACATTTAGTCATTTAAATCTATATAGAACTTTGATTAAAGTTGAACAAAAATTTGATTAAAGTTTACTATTTTTTTCTTCAAGTACCGAATAATAGTCAAACAAAATAAGTTGCCCACCCTTGTTCCAATGTTCCGAAAAATGGGTGTTAGGAAATTCAGGAACTCCGTTTATGTGCAGCGGGAATTTGGAAGTAGTAATTTTCATTGAGACAGCTGAGTCTTCTGACGGTCTACAAAAATGGTTCCCCTTTAATGTATTTCTGATAGAGTACCGATCTTTGCGTCACATGTTTTGCTGACAGAAAAGTAACGACATGAATATTCAAATTCATACTCTTTTTTATGTTTGCAATTTTTGAAATCAAATCTACATATGTTCAAATTCTTTAGAGAGTCATTCATAAGTTGGCGGCAGTTTTTCTACAACTATCACAAATTTGTCGTGTTTGATCTTTTTTGTCGCTTTCTAGTCTACATTTAGACATTTAAATCTATATAGAACTTTGATTAAAGTTGAACAAAAATTTGATTAAAGTTTACTATTTTTTTCTTCAAGTACCGAATAATAATCAAACAAAATAAGTTGCCCACCCCTGTTCCAATGTTCCGAAAAATGGGTGTTAGGAAGTTCAGTAATCCCGTTCATGTGCAGCGGGAATTTGGAAGTAATAATTTTCATTGAGACAGCTGAGTCTTCTGACGGTCTAAAAAATTGGTTCCCCTTTAATGTATTTCTGATAGAGTACCGATCTGTGCGTCACTTGTTTTGCTGACAGAAAAGTAACGACATGAATATTCAAATTCACACTCTTTTTTATGTATGCAATTTTTAAAATCAAATCTACATATATTCAAATTCTTTAGAGAGTCATTCATAAATTGGCGGCCGTTTTTTTACAACTATCACAAATTTGTCGTGTTTGATCTTTTTTGTCGCTTTCTAGTCCACATTTAGACATTTAAATCTATATAGAACTTTAATTAAAGTTGAACAAAAATTTGATTAAAGTTTACTATTTTTTTTCAAGTACCGAATGATAATCAAACAAAATAAGTTGCCCACCCTTGTTCCAATGTTCCGAAAAATGGGTGTTAGGAAGTTCAGGAACTCCTTTTATGTGCAGCGGGAATTTGGAAGTAGTAATTTTTATTGAGACAGCTGAGTCTTCTGACGGTCTACAAAAATGATTCCCCTTTAATGTATTTCTGATAGAGTACCGATCTGTGCGTCACTTGTTTTGCTGACAGAAAAGTAACGACATGAATTTTCACATTCACACTCTTTTTTATATATGCAATTTTTAAAATCAAATCTACATATATTCAATTTCTTTAGAGAGTCATTCATAAATTGGCGGCAGTTTTTCTACAACTATCACAAATTTGTCGTGTTTGATCTTTTTTGTCGCTTTCTAGTCTACATTTAGACATTTAAATCTATATAGAACTTTGATTAAAGTTGAACAAAAATTTGATTAAAGTTTACTATTTTCTTCTTCAAGTACCGAATAATAATCAAACAAAATAAGTTGCCCACCCTTGTTCCAATGTTCCGAAAAATGGGTGTTAGGAAATTCAGGAACTCCGTTTATGTGCAGCGGGAATTTGGAAGTAGTAATTTTCATTGAGACAGCTGAGTCTTCTGACGGTCTACAAAAATGGTTCCCCTTTAATGTATTTCTGATAGAGTACCGATCTTTGCGTCACATGTTTTGCTGACAGAAAAGTAACGACATGAATATTCAAATTCATACTCTTTTTTATGTTTGCAATTTTTGAAATCAAATCTACATATATTCAAATTCTTTAGAGAGTCATTCATAAATTGGCGGCAGTTTTTCTACAACTATCATAAATTTGTCGTGTTTGATCTTTTTTGTCGCTTTCTAGTCTACATTTAGACATTTAAATCTATATAGAACTTTGATTAAAGTTGAACAAAAATTTGATTAAAGTTTACTATTTTTTTCTTCAAGTACCGAATAATAATCAAACAAAATAAGTTGCCCACCCTTGTTCCAATGTTCCGAAAAATGGGTGTTAGGAGTTTCAGGAACTCCGTTTATGTGAAGCGGTCTTGTGCTAATCACATTTTGTTGCTGATACATTGAAAATGGGTGAGACAAGACAAAAAAATTTGAATGAAGAATTGGTGGAAAAATTTTAATTTTTGAAAATTTGTGCCTCCAGCTTTTAGCATTTTTTGCGATTTATAGCATTATTCGCATTTAAATTACGCTCAAGTTTATTAGGTAGATATTTGGAAATTTGTGCGATTAAAGATAGATACAATAGATAAAATGAACATAATGAATTAATTTCGAGTTTGAGTTCAATAGAGAAAGCCCGCAAATTTTAACTTGCAAGGCAGAATTTATGGGAAAAGGAATGAATTGGTCAATATACTTGTTTTTCCATATATGAGATGTTTTAATGCTTCGCTACTTTTTAATTTAATGATATGTTCATTTGTACGAGAAAAGAAAAGTCTAATTGTTCCAAAAAAGTTAAATATATTTTAACAGAGTTATTGTGTAACTCTATTGTGTTGATTTTTTTGACAAAAAATTAGTAAAACAACGATCCATTTTACTTGCTCCAGAACATTTTTTCAAAAATTGAATTTAGAGGAGCTGATGTTCATCTCTCAGAACATACAGTCAATAGCAACTATAGGAATAATGAAGCGAAATTCAATTTTTAAAAACAAACTGCGGGCTATCGAATTGCTCTCAAACTATAACAGGAAACCTATGGTGTCATAGTTTAGCCAGGGACTAGATATAATGTCACTAAGGAGCCTGAAGTGATTGTTTTAAGTCTTGTTATAGAAGAATTCTAATATCGAGGAAGAAGAATTTAAGAAATAGGTTCACTATTGACTGTGTTTTTGGTAGTAAACTGTTGCAAATTAAGTTTGCGGGTTAACTTCCGAATCAGAAAAACTTAAATAGCTTAAAAATTGGGAAAAAGCGTAATATATCTACTCGGAATGCTAAATTGTCGGAAGAAAAACTGTAAGATTGCCTATTGCGTGCTCAAAAACGTTCTCGGGAGCAAGAGCCTCCTTCTGCTGAGCCTCGCGCTCTTCTGGTCTTCTCCCGGGTTCCTGTGCTTCTCCTCTGCAAGGGGGCAACCTCATTTCTGCTGTTGGCTACTGGACTAGGAAGAAGAGGAGAGTTGCAGCTAGAAGATAGAATTGAATTCTTCTGGAGAAGGTAGCTGGATAGAGGGCCAAGTCCGTTGTGGAAGCTCCAAAAAGACCGAAACAACTGCTTTTGAATTTTTCAGAGTCCTCTTTTTATCCTACTTTTCCATATGCCTTAAGCTGAGCCAATCAAAAGCATTGACGTTTTACGGTGTAATCAACCACCTGAGCCTCGCTTCCTTGCCAACTTTCCATCTTTTAGTCCCCTGCAATCCAGAAAGCATTATTCAACACTATTATAAACCAGAACTTGTTTAATTCTAAAAATTGGCAGCTCGAAAAGCGAACAACTTATCATCATCAATCTTCAGTTCCGGGGCCTCAGAAAAACCAAGGGAGCAGCGCAACAACAGCCCCATCGACGAACACAGTGGAGACTGTCACCTCCTCAACGGAGCGAAAACGTCGGATCACACAGTTTAGGTCCCCCTGTCCAGCGGCCGCAAGCCACCGAGAGGATCAGGAGATCGCGGTCGAGGTCGCTCAGACGGAGGTTGTAGACGAGCTCGGCTACCACGATTTGGGGGAAAGCCAGCGGCGGGACTACGCCTGGGACTACTAGAGAGGGTAACGATACGAGAGGGGGCATGACCCTCAAATTTTACGGAATTTTACTCTGAACATCCATTTGTAGTGTACGTGCTTATTAGACTCGATGTTTTACCTCCGCTTGCATGTTTTTTAATCACTACTAGACTGAAATTACACTCTTTTCTCTCTTCCCTTAGTCAACCGAATAGCGCTTGACTCAGGCATATTTGTTTTGCTATGAGCATTTGAGGCTATGCAACAATTATTTAGTCCTAAATTTTGTCTCATATTCAATCCTAAAACTAATCAAACGAGAATGTGCATGGAAGAGGTCAATTACACCTTTATAATGGCCATGAACTTTGCTTGTGAGTGCCTGCAATTGCCTTTTAATTCAATAATTATCCGAAAAATAGTAACCGCGAAAAAACTTACAGAAAAGTTTATAGTCCGAGACCTGAGCGTAATCAGGTTTTCTGAAACTTAAAACCTCTCCGGTACTGGATTGGAACTGATCCAGGGATAAAAACTAGTAAACTATTGTTTTCAAAAAAGTACCAGAAGGATCTCGAACACTTTTTTGCTGTTTTGTCATAACAGTCTGCTCGTAAAATAGTCTTCTGTCAAAAAATAGTTATCTGTCAAAAATTGTTAGAATATCGATCAAACTATAGTCTTAAATTTAGTGAGAATTAGAAAGAAAGTTTAACTTACGAGATTAGAAAGACAAAAGCAAATTGATTTTCATCAGAAAAATTATATAAATGAACCGTCAAGAAATGGTGCTTAGAATCAAAAATCGTTTCAAATTGGTGAATGTAGATGACTATTATTAGAGTGAGATTATTTGATGTAAAATCTTCCCAACATTTACTGAATGATCATAATACAACCGGAATTTTGAACGAGTTCTAAGAAAAGTGTAAATGCATACCATCTATGGTACCCCCTGCGACGGATTTCTGGGTAATTTGCAGAAGTAAACCATTTTGGGTAACCCTTGAGACCCCCACTGTAAACCATGGTGCTACGATTAGTTTTGTGTCTTTGGGTATTTGAGCCTTTTTTGAGCCTTTTTTAATCCCCAAACTCAAAGCACCATCTTGATCGAATAATCAGATCTCTCCTGTAAATCTCTAAATTCTACTGTAAAATATCATTCTTTTTATTCTCTCATTTTTAGAAATTATATTTTCTACTTAGTTAAATACTCTTTTTATTCCACTTGCAAAAACCCATAACCCAACAGCTTATGTGCTCAGCAACTTTCTAATTTATTGTTGACATTCATAATCCTTTTCTGCTTAGTACCTTTTCTTTTAACAACTGTTTTGCCTGCTCAAACTTTGATGTATCAACAGTCAGTGAAGCTGCTGACCTTACAAGAAAGGCACAGGACCTTCCAATCTTGAGCACAAGCTTTGTGGCAATGATGCAGACGAAGGGACTCTACAAATCACTACTTCCGACAGAAGAGCAACCCAATAAGCCTGCACCACTAGCCAATGGGGTGAGCTATGATGAAAAGAAGAACCACAGGGTGCTGAAGGATGCATTCGAGAAGGAAGTTGCAGACATCATAGAGAAACGTAGCAATGTGTGGTGCTCTCTGGCACTGACGCTAGATGCAACAACCTTTATGCTGATGAGACATGACGTGTGGGAAATGACGGCAGTGGAGATGCAAGAGAAATTTCAGATTGTAGAACCGCCGACAGTAGTGACTTTGGTGACACAGCTTGCTCAACTGCAGCTCAAGGATGCTGAGGATTTGGATAGCTTCTTCATCAGAGGACAGGAGTTGCTCACAAGGCTACAAGAAGCAGCGGAAGCAGTCTCAGAGGCCCTCTTCAACGCCCTGGTCCTCAATGGTCTGCCAATGAGGTAAGAAAGTTTTGTTATACAGGAAAGCTTTAACCGGTAACGAACTGCAGAGAGTTGAAGAAAAGGCTGCAGAACTTACATGAGAGCACAGCACAGAGGCACAAAGGAGAAAGTGTTTCAGTGGCACTGGCAGTGAAGCGTGACTTCAAGAAGGGACCCGAGAAAGGAAACTGCTTTGTGTGTGGGATCTCTGGAGACTTTGCCAAGGACTGCAGGAGGAAGAGGACAACACAATGCAGCAAGTGTGGTGAGAAAGGTCACCTAGACAGGGCATGCAAAAGAAAAAGAGATGAAGGCAAACATGAGTCAGTGGCAATGGTTCAACATTGGCTCTCTTACCCAGTGAAAGACAGGAAGCATGCAAGTGGACAGTGGTTGTACAGATCACATAGTGACGAACATCGATGCGCTCCTAGAATTTGTGCGCATTCAATCAGTGGTCAAAAATCCCAACAGAGAGCCCTCCAGTGTGGCGGGCAGAGGCTGTGTGAGGATCAGCATCTCCTCGAACAAAGGGCAAATCCAATGCGATTTCAAAAAGATTTTGCGTGTGCCGGACTACTCTTCAAAGCTCTTATCAGTCTTCAAACCTCTTATCAGACGGAGTGGGGACAAAGCTTCACTTTCGAGAAGGGAAATAGCTGCATGAAACTCCAGAAGGAACTTGGGTAGAACTAACACAAGAAAATTATTTGTTATATTTACCCTGCAGCGTTCTAGAATTTAAGAGAGTTCCGACAGCGTGAAACTTGACAGTGCAAGGAAGTGGCACAGACGATTGCGTCATTTGAATCAAGCGGATGTGGTCAGGAATACACCAGAGACAGTGTGGGAACTCGATGATATATGCAATGTGTGCGCCTTGGCCAATATCACGAAGAATCCAGTACCAAGGATAGCAGAGACCCAAGCAGAAGATAAGCTGGAGAGGGTCCTCCCAGACGTGATGGGACCTATCAGAGTAGAGTCACTGTCAGGGTTCCAGTTCAGCATTGTGTTTGCAGACCAGTACACAAAGTTTGTGTTTGTGGACTTGCTTAAGGCAAAGAGTGAAGAACTGCCCAGCCTGAAGAAGTTTGTTCTCAGTGTGGAGACGCCCAAGAAGCTGAGACAAGACAATGCGAAGGAGTTTCTCTCGGAGCAGTTCAAGATGTACTGTTTAGATGCAGGCATTCTAAAGGAGAAAACCATACCATATACGCCACAACAGAATGGTTTAGCTGAGAGGTGCAACAGGGCACTGCTGAAGATGGCAGGATGCTTGCTCTTTGACTCGGATCTTCCCAAGATTATGTGCGGAGCAGCAATTCTCCACTTAATAAGGATCAGGAACTTGGTTGTGAGATGAGTAAAAGAAAAATGCCCAGCAGGGCTGATGCGAAGGAAATGCCCAGCAAGGCACTCACTGGAAGGAAAATTTGTGGATTACACTGAAGGAGACAACGGATACCTGGTGTACATACCCAACACGCGCAAAGTTATGGCACTTCGAGATGTCATCATCAAGGAGTCGAAGTGGTCTCAAACCCTGACAATACAGAGACGCCTGACCTACTAGATGAGGGGTCACAGCAACTAGGGATCCGGCACCCAGATGATGGTCATCAAAACGATGGCAACAAAGGTGAGCAGGGCACATCTACTGCAATAACGGAGGAGTGGCATGGCGCAGAAAACGTGAACACTCAAGAAACGACACTGAGACGAGATGCCTCAGATGTTGAGAAAGCAGCACTGGATGAAGAATCTACTGCAACAAAATGGAGTCTCAGAGACTCGGAGTCACCGGAAGACAGTGAAACGGAGGACTTCTGACAGAGACAGCTGGCATCTTTGAAGAGGCACTGGAGCAAGCGGACAGGGCAGAGCCCAGACGAGGGATACGAGCAAAGAATTTTCCGCAATTTTTTGGAGATGGAATAACCATATTGCTGTGACTGAGGGTGACTATGTAGAACCCAAAACAATCTACGAAGCCAAGCATGGTGATGGTTGGGACCAGTGGCACCGGGCAATGAACGACGAGGTCAAGGCACTCCAAGACAACGAAATTTGTCACCTATTGAGACCACCCACAGACATGGACGTACTGGGCAAATGGGTCTACCAAGTGAAATTGGGGCTCAGTGGTCAAGTGGACAAATACAAAGCACGCTATGTGGAGAAAGGTTTCAAACTATGGAAGGACCGCACTACTTTGAGTCTTTTGCGCCTACCTGTAAGCCACAGACATTCAGGATTCTACTTCAACTATCGGCGAAGCAAGGCCATGTGATGCACCAGTTTGATGTCGAGACGGCTTTCCTGCACTCACCAATAGAGGAAGAAGTGTATCTGGAACAGCCACAGGAGTTTCAAGGATCAGATGGAGAGAAGTTAGTATGGCAACATAATAAATCAATTTATTGTCTTAAACAGGCAGCTAAAAACTGGCATAGGGAACTGGCAAACTTCCTACTGAGACAGGGTTCACCAGAAGCAGGAATGACCATTGCTTGCACGCAAGAGCAGAGACAAAGGGTCACACCTTCATCTTGGTCTGGGTTAACGACACCATAGTGGCATCAAGAAGCGTGACAGAGATCTCCGATGTCAAAAAAGCACTCGAAGCAACATTTCACATGGAACACAGAGGGAGAATACACTGGTTTTCGGGTCTAGGAATCAGACAGGAAGAGGGCAGAGTCACAGTCGACCAAGAACGCTACATCGAAAAAACGCTTGAACGGTTTGAAATGGATCAATGCGAACCTTTAAGAACTCCAGTTGATTTGAAATTGAAACATCAGACAGCACAGAAGGTGGAGACGAGGAGGTGGACCAGAGGATCTACAGAAGCTTGGTTGGATCACTTCTGTATCTGGCCAAAGAGAGGCGGCCAGATATCATGTTCACAGTCAACATTCTGTCCAGACACATGAAAGCACCTACCAATCAACACTGGATGTGCGGAAAAAGACTTTTGTGATACCTTCGAGGTTCAAAACGTTTATAATTTACTTACACAAAAGAAGCTAGTTATGATTTAATGGGGGAAAGTGATGCAGACCGGTCTGGTGACGTGAACGACAGAGAATCAACGACGGGCTACTACTTCAAGCTCAACGGATGTGGCGCAGCACTCAGCTGGGGCGTCAAGAAGCAGGTCACAGTTGCTCTTACTTCATCAGAAGCAGAATATCAGGGCATGACAGCAGCATTTCAAGGAGCATTGTATATGAAACTGTTCTGGAGGTATATGAAATGTTCTGGAGGTTCAAGGAGCATTGTATATGAAACTGTTCTGGAGGTATTTGAAATGTTCTGAAATGTATATGAAATGTTCTGGAGGTTTTCGGCATCCAACAGAAACATCCAATAGCAAATGGAGTGGACAACCAGAGTTGTATTAAATTGTGCCAAAACACAGTCATGCACAGAGGAGCAAATAAATTGAGAGCAAAATTTCACTTCATTCGGGACAAGACGGAAAATGGGACGATTTCGGTTTGTTACGTTCCTACTGACAAAATGGCAGCCGCAATCTTCACGAAATCTTTACCCGTATCGAAGGTGGAAACATTCAGAGCTGTTTTGATGGGAACAGATTCTACGCAATCAGCTCAAGTCTGAGTGGAGGTGTTAGAATATCGATCAAACTATAGTCTTTAACTTAGTGAGAATTAGAAATAAAGTTCAACTTACCAGATTAGAAAGACAAATTGCTTTTGATCAGAGAATTTTTTATACATGAATTGTCAAGAAATGGTGCTTAGAATCAACATTCGTTTCAAATTGTTGAATCTAGATATCTAATATTAGAGTGAGATTATTTCATGTAAAATCTTCCCAGCATGTATTGAATGATCATAATACCACCGGAAATGTGAACAAATTCTTAGAAAAGTGTAAATGTATACCATCTATGGTACCTCCTGCGACTGATTTCTGGGAAATTTGCAGAAGCAAACCATTTTGGGTAACCCTTGCGACCCCCACTGTAAATCATGGTGCCTCGGTTAGTTTTGTATCTTTGGGTATTTTTACAGCTGATTTTTGAGCCTTTTTTCATCCCCAAACTCAAATCACCATCTTGATCTAATAATCTTATCTCTCCTGTAAATCTCTAAGTTCTACTGTTAAATATCAAATATCATTCTTGTTATTCTCTCATCTTGCGAAATTAATTTTTCTACTTAGTTAAAAACGCTTTTTATTCCGCTTGCGAAAACCCATAAACCAACAAAAATTAATCAACACTGGCGTTCATCTCGACGGTTCATAGAATCAAGAATTGAGAATTGGATGACTACTTAGAATAAAGTAGAGTTGTAGAAAATATAACCTTTTTCAAAGAAAAATGGTCAAATATTTCCATGCCCATAATGGAAAAAACAAATAAGGAGAAACTAACAATTGCTACGAAAACAAATTTTTCGGATAATTCTTGAGGTTGAAGCAATTAACAAATGAATTGTAATTCAAAAATTAAATGAAAATTCCGACAAATTTATGAACCTACCATCGAAGAAGAGATAGCTAAAACATGAAATATTACAGCTCATTCAAATGGAAATTGATTCCCAGGTTTAGGTGCGCGACCCTAGACCGCTCTGATCAGACCATTTTCCAGACTTTGCCCTCTGATCAGACCATCGTGCGACCCAAGGCCCTCTGATCAGACCGTAGTGCGACCCAAGAAATCGTGCGACCATAGTGCGACCCAAAAGACCTCTGATCAGACCATCGTGCGACCCAAAGTCCTCTGATCAGACCGTAGTGCGACCATCAGATCATAGTGCGACCCAAGAAATGGTGCGACCATAGTGCGACCCAGAAAATTTGTGCGACTTTTGTGCGACTTTGGTGCGACCATAGTGTGTGCAGAATTTGTGCGACTTTTGTGCGACCGAAAAATTGTGCGACCATAGTGCGACCCAGAGAATTTGAGTCGAACACTAGGGGCACCAGACAAAATTGAAGTGCAAACTGGGGGGGGGGGGGTAAACAGACTGGATGTGCAAACACTTTTGAACTGTTGAAGTTACAGTTATCATCGGTAGAATTTAACTTTCAGTATAATAGAGGTCATTATATGTGTATAGTTTTTGTGTTCGTCAGTAATAAACGTTTGTTCTTAATTTCGTGAATCAAACACTTCGAGCACTCATATATATATATATATATATATATATATATATATACAAATATATGTATATATATATATATATATATAAATATATATATATATATGTGTATACATATATATATATATATATATATATATATATATATATATATATATACATATATATAAATATGTGAGTAATTTTTTTATGTATTTGTACATGTGTATGTATATGTTTATATATATATATATATATATATATTTGTAAATACATATATACATATATATATATATATATATATATATATATATATATATATATATGAGTATATATATAAATATGTATTTTCATAACTTTGAATCTTCAGACCATTTGGTTTACGTTTTTTTTTAGATATTGTAGAAATAGATGTCAATCTTTAGACTTTTACAAAAAACTTGCACAGAAATGTTAAATTAGGTGAAGAAATGGTCGAACTTCATGAAAAACTTAGTTAAACATTTTTTGAAAAGACGAGTTAAAATGGGTATTATGGCTCATTTAAAAGCCATGACAATGTACAAATAGAACTTGTGTTGTACCAGATGCCAAATGTTTCCAACTGTTATGAGAACTTTTCAATATATTGTTTAATAAGGTGAAGAAGTTGTCGAACTTCTTGAAAAACTTTTGTTAAAAGTTTTTTTGAACAAGGCGAGTTAAAATGAGTATGGTAGCTCATTTTGGTGGCCATTTTGATGCACACTTAGAGTTTGTGTGATGAAAGATGCCAAACTTTTGACTTCTGTGAGAAGTGTTTAAAGAATTGTTGAATTAGGTGGAGAAATTGTCGATCTTCATGAAAAGCCTTTGTGAATGTTTTTGTAACAAGACGAGTAAAAATGTGTGTGATGGCTCATTTAGTTCTCATGACAATTTATATTAAGATTAAGTGTAGTAACAGATGCCGATCCATTGACTTCGTTGATCTACTTTCAACTAATTGACGAATTAGGTGAAGAAATTTTTGAAGTTCATGAAAAAATTTTGTTAATAAATTTTTGAACAAGACGAGTTAAAAAGTGTTTGATAACTCAATTGGTAGTCATAAAAATATGATTTTTAGTGTTTGTGTAAAAACATATGGCACGCTTTTGACTTCTTTGAGAAATTTTCAAAGAACTGTTGAATTAGGTGAAAAAATTGTCGAACTAAGAGAAAATATTAAGTTTTTAACTTTCTGATTAAGATCAGATCAACTTTGAATGATAGTTCATTGGAAGCCTTGACAATTTTATTTATCATTTTTGGTTTAAATAGTCAACAAATTGTTGACTTGAACAAAAAATTTAAAAAGATTTTTGGCTGAACTATGTGAAGAGTTTATTGAACTTCATGACAAAGATTTGTTGATAACTTTTAGAAAAAGACGAGTTAAACATGTATATAGCTCATTTGATAGTCAAAACAAGGTACTTTTGTTTTTGTGTGGTAATAAATGCAAATTTTTTGACTTCTAGTCGAAATTTTTAAAGAATTGTTGAATTATCTGAAGCGTGTTTTTCAAATTTTTTTAGTCAAAGTTTTTTATTTAATCAATTTAATAGTCAATTTTTTTTTAAAATCTTTGTCAATATCTTTTTGAACAAGACGAATTAAAGTGTGTATGATAGTTCTGTTGGTAGTCAACACAATGTACCTTTAGAGTTTGTTTAGTGACAGACGCCAATATTTTGACTTCTACAAGAAATTATTAAAGAATTGATGAATTAGATGAAGGAATTTTCAAACTTTATTAAAAAGTTTTGTTAATAGTTTTTTGCATAAAGACGAGTTAAAATAAGTATGATAGCTCAATTGGTAGCCACAACAATGTATTTGCAGCGTCTGTAGTTACAGATGCAAATATTTCGGCTTCAGTAAGATACTAATAAAGAGTTTTTGAGTTAATGGAAGAAAAAGTCAAGCTTTATTAAAAACCGTTGTCAATAGCTTTACAAAACAAGTTAAAATGGATATAACATCATATTTGAAAACCACAGCAATTTACTCTTACTTTTTGCGTAGAAACAGATGCCATTTTCTTGATATTTATAAGGAATTTTCAAAGGATTTTTGAATTAGGTGATGAAATTGTTGAACTTCAAGAAAAACTTTGGTTAAAAACTTTTTAAAAAGACGAGTTAAAATGTGTATGGTGGCTCAATTAGTAGCCAAACCATTGATTTTCAGAGTTTGGGTATTAACAGAATCCAATCTGCTGATATCAACAAGAAATTACCAGAGAATTGATAAATCAGGTGAAGAAAATGTTGAACTTCACAAAAAAGATAACTTAAAAACTTTTTGAAGAAAGTGAGTTAAACCGTTTATGATAGCTCATTTGTGAGCCTTGACAATGTTCTTTTATAGTTTGTGTTGAAACAGATGCTAACTACTTGATTTGTACAAAAAATTTTCAATGAATGGTCGATTTAGGTGAAAAATTTTTTAATTTCACAAAATACCTTCCCTAATATCTTTACGAAAAAGACGAGTTGGGAATTGTATGATAGCTTATTTGATTGCCGTGATAATGTACTTTTTTAATATACATAATTCAGTTTTCAATTCGTTTAATTTGTTTCAAAAATTTTAAAAGATTTGTCGATGTGGAGGCAAAAACTGGTCATTTTTGATGAACTTCGACTATTTTTTCCCTTAAAAAAACGCAAAACATACAAGTTTTTGGTATCATGAGAAACTAGAACTAACGCTTCCGACGACCATATAATTATCTTTTTATAACAATGCATATCAAGGAAATGCAAGAGCAATGTAGAGACCGAACTCAGGGTCGATTTTCGCAAAAAATTTGAAATTTCAAAGTTGTTTGGTTTAATAACTTTTTTGTTACACGACGTATTTGAAAGTATATTATATCATTTTCTTGCCCATTTAATATACTTTACGAATATATATGGGTTGAAAAGTTTCGGTTTAGTTTCATTGCCTAATTTTCCGATTTTCCAGACTTTGCTAAAAATCGGCAAATTTCAGCCAAACTGTCAAAAATCGAGTTTGTATTCCTTTACTTTTTTAACTTTTTTTAACGCCAGGTTGATGCCCCAGTTCATGCTGATTTCAAAACATATTCATTTTTTGAATTTGGTTCAGTAGTTTTCGAGATATAAGCCTTTTTCTGACACACACCATAGCCCAGTCCCAACAAGCGATCGCACCACCCCCTCCCCCCCCCCCACCACCACCACCAACATCCCCTCAGTAGTTGCAAACTTTTTTATATCTCTATTATACACTGTCCAGTGAGAGAGCTTCTCGAATATATTACTTTTACCACTTTTTAATTCACTTCATCTTTATAGCGGCTAACTGACATGAGGTAGTGAAATTTTCGTTCACAACGTCCTTCCGGTCACGTGACATGCTTACTGGTGGGCTGTCAGGTCAAGTGACAGCAAGGACGCTGTGCTTGCCTGCCTCCGTACCTCCTCGAGGTAAGCATGTATAAAGATGAAAGTAGAATGAAATAGAAAGTTTCAAAAGGTCACACAGAGAGCTAATGTCTCAGATTCTCGAATAGAATAGCGATGCGATCCGATCAAGTCGAAAGAATAGCGATTACTCCAGAATGTAGGACGTAGTTGGGCTGGTACGTGGGCTGGTAGATGAGCCCCGGGTATAGAGAAACGCCCGGGTAGATCGCAGATAGATAACCCCATTGCCCCGGGTAGAGGGGGGCCCGTAGACGTGCAATACATCGTTGGAACCAGGAAATAATGACCTTTTCAGATCAGATGGATAAAATTGAAGAGGGTCAAGCTGTTGGAAGTGCTGTTTTTGTGGAAGAGTTGGAAAAACCAGGTGGTGAATGGAAAGCGGGAAGAGTAGAGAACTTTAAGTTGGCAAAGGAAGAGAAGGAGGAGAGAGCAAAGTTATGGCGTGCTAAAAGAAAGATAGAGGAGATGCTACCAATGTCGTTTAAATTTGTGGACTTCGATGCGAAAAACGTTGAACCGGAGCAAGTTATGAACACTGTAGCGAAGCTGTTTGTCGGTGTTGACAGTGTAAAACTTGGGAAGTTGAGGCCAAATCAAAAGAAAAGCAGAATCTATAATGGTTGGATTAATTTCTTCGGTGTCGGACATTGTAAGAGGGCCATTCGTGAAATAGAGGCAGGCAAGATTCCTGGAATGAAACTATTGAAAATCGGGAAAACAAAGGACTATAAATGCGGTGCGATTACCAAGAAAACCAAGGAGCCAATTTATCGCAGAAGACCTGTTCTGACATGCTGGGGGAAGAAGCTTCGGCTCTCGTATAGAAAGTTTGCGAATGATGATTTTAAGATTCTTGAATTTTGAAGTGTGCTTTGTTTTTGAATTGTTGTTTTTGAATCGTTGTATTTTAGCTAAATTGTTCTCTTGAGCTATTAGATTGAGCTGTCAACCAATTTATACTTCCTGAAGTAACCGTTTTGGCCACATTGGCGTTTATGTTGTTTATTTAATTCTTTTCTATTTTTCAACCCACATGGCTTTTTTCTTATTGCCTGCAGGGTATATCCCTAGATTACAAAAAGGCTTTCAGAAAACTGCCGTGTTTAAATTGCAAACTTTATTTAAACCTTGCTTAGCTTCGAATTTCGCGATTAACGAATTTTAAATGTATTTTTTATCGGGTCAAGAAGTTGTTCAAAGTGAACCAAATTGATATCCCAGACTACCAGTAACATTTAGGTTGTAATACAAAAAGAATGGGCGGCCTAACTTTCCTAGAAAAAAAGTTCATAGTTCCAACGGAAAAATCGACTTTTTCGCTTATTCTTTTTTCAAAAATATAGAAATTTTATTGGGTCAAGGAGTTGTCCAAATCTAACCAAACTCGGTATCGAGTATCCCATGGGTAACTAGATTGTAAAACAAAAAGAATTTTTGGTATAGCTTGCCTAGGAAAAAAGTTAGGTTTTCATACGGAAATTTGCGAATTTCGCAAATAACGAATTTTAAAAATAGGTCTTTTTCGTCGGGTCAAGGAGTTGTCCAAATCGAACCAAACTGGGTATCGAGTATCCCATGGGTGACTAGATTGTAAAACAGAAAGAATTTTTGGTATAGCTTGCCTAGGAAAAAAGTTAGTTTTTCATACGGAAATTTGCGAATTTCGCAAATAACGAATTTTAAAAATAGGTCTTTTTCGTCGGGTCAAGGAGTTGTCCAAACCGAACCAAACTCGGTATCGAGTATCCCATGGGTAACTAGATTGTAAAACAGAAAGAATTTTTGGTATAGCTTGCCTAGGAAAAAAGTTAGTTTTAAATACGGAAATTTGCGAATTTCGCAAATAACGAATTTTAAAAATAGGTCTTTTTCATCGGGTCAAGGAGTTGGCCAAATCGAACCAAACTCGGTATCGAGTATCCCATGGGTAACTAGATTGTAAAACAAAAAGAATTTTTGGTATAGCTTGCCTAGGAAAAAAGTTAGGTTTTCATACGGAAATTTGCGATTATTTCAAATAAATAATTTTAAAAATAGGTCTTTTTCGTCGGGTCAAGGAGTTGTCCAAATCGAACCAAACTCGGTATCGAGTATCCCATGGGTAACTAGATTGTAAAACAGAAAGAATTTTTGGTATAGCTTGCCTAGGAAAAAAGTTAGGTTTTCATACGGAAATTTGCTATTATTTCCGAATAATTTTGAATAAGTATATTTAAAAATAGGTCTTTTTCGTCGGGTCAAGGAGTTGTCCAAATCGAACCAAACTCGGCATGGAGTATACCACGGGAGCTTAGAATCTAAAACAGAAAGAATTTTTGGTATAGCTTGCCTAGGAAAAAAGTTAGTTTTTCATACGGAAATTTGCGAATTTCGCAAATAACGAATTTTAAAAATAGGTCTTTTTCATCGGATCAAGGAGTTGTCCAAATCGAACCAAACTCGGTATCGAGTATCCCATGGGTGACTAGATTGTAAAACAGAAAGAATTTTTGGTATAGCTTGCCTAGGAAAAAAGTTAGTTTTTCATACGGAAATTTGCGATTATTTCGAATAACAAATTTTAAAAATAAGTCTTTTTTATCGGGTCAAGAAGTTGTTCAAATCTCTTCAAACTCATATTCAGAGTTCCTGTGTGTATGCAGAGTATAATATGCCAAGAATATTTTGTATAGCTAGCCTAGGAAGTAAGTTAGTGTTTCATACGGAAATTTGCTATTATTTCCGAATAATTTTGATTAAGTATATTTAAAAATAGCTCTTTTTTATCGGGTCAAGGAGTTGTTCAAATAAAACTAAACTCGGTATGGAGTATCAGTATTGCGATTAGAGGGTAAAACATCAAGATTTTTCACTATAGTTTGCCCAGCAAAAAAGTTAGGTTTTCATACGGAAATTTGCGATTATATCGAATAACGAATTTTAAAAATAGGTCTTTTTCGTCGAGTCAAGGAGTTGTCCAAAGTGAACCAAACCTGGTATCGAGTATCCCATGGGTAACTAGATTGTAAAACAAAAAGAATTTTTGGTATAGCTTGCCTAGGAAAAAAGTTAGTTTTTCATACGGAAATTTGCGAATTTCGCAAATAACGAATTTTAAAAATAGGTCTTTTTCATCGGGTCAAGGAGTTGTTCAAAGTGAACCAAATTGATATCCCAGACTACCAGTAATATTTAGGCTGTAATGCAAAAAGAATGGTTTGCCTAACGTCCCTAGAAAAAAAGTTCATATTTCAATCGGAAAAATCGACTTATTCGCTTATTCTATTTTCAAAAAAATAGAAATTTTATTGGATCAAGGAGTTGTCCAAATCGAACCAAACTCGGTATCGAGTATCACATGGGTAACTAGATTGTAAAACAAAAAGAGTTTTTGTTATAGCTCTCATAGGAAAAAAGTTAGCTTTTCATACGGAAATTTGCTATTATTTCCGAATAATTTTGAATAAGTAATTTTAAAAATAGGTCTTTTTCGTCGGGTCAAGGAGTTGTCCAAATCGAACCAAACTCGGTATCGAGTATTCCATGGGTAACTAGATTGTAAAACAAAAAGAATTTTTGGTATAGCTTGCCTAGGAAAAAAGTTAGATTTTCATACGGAAATTTGCTATTATTTCGGAATAATTTTGAATATGTAATTTTAAAAATAGGTCTTTTTCGTCGGGTCAAGGTGTTGTCCCAAGTGAACCAAACTGGGTATGGAGTATACCCTGTATGCTGTATGTGTAGAGTCTGAAATGCCAAGAATTTTTGCTACAGCATGCCTAGGAAAAAGTTAGCTTTTCATACGGAAATTTGCGATTAATTCGAATAATTAATTTTAAATAATTTTTTAAAATAGGTCTTTTTGATTAGGTCATAGAGTTGTTAAAATCGAACCAAACTGGGTATGGAGTATACCCTGTATATGTAGGGTCTGAATTGCCGAGAATTTTTGCTATAGCATGCCGAGGAAAAAGTTAGCTTTTCATACGGAAATTTGCGATTAATTCGAATAATTAATTTTAAATAATTTTTGAAATAGGTCTTTTTGATTAGGTCATAGAGTTGTTCAAATCGAACCAAACTGGGTATAAAGTTTCCCCTGTAAAGTAAGAGTGTAGGACAAAAAAAGAGTTTTCTCTATAGCTTTTTGCCTAGGAAAAAAGTTGGTATTTCATACGGAAGTTTGCGAATTTCTCGAATAACGAAGTTTAAAAATAGTTCTTTTGAATCGGGTCAAGGAGTTGTCCAATGTGAACCAAATTTAGTATGGAGTATCCACTGTGTATGCAAAGTCAAAATGTCAAGATTTTGTTATAACTTGCGTGTGAAAAAAGTTAGGTTTTCATACGGAAATTTGCGTCATTTTGTTCAGGGTTATTTTCTCTTCAGGTCATTTGTTATGGAACATCAATTCCACTGGCTCATACTCACTGTTGAGCGAGATGATGCCCGAATAATCAGTGAAAACTCAGAGATGTGGGGGAACAAAAGCTATATGGATAAAATTACTACAACAACGGGGAATCAGGTGTCGCTTTTGAAAGATGGCCAAGTAAGATGTTACAAGGTTATTAAACAGGGAACGGGGGATTTCACGAAGGATCTTAAAGAACTGAAACGAAGTTTGAACATAGCTTGCGACACTGACGATGAGTGTCCTGAAAATCCTGACAGTGCTTCTCTTGCAGTGGAGAAAGAGCAATCAAAACCCGAACACTGCGAGAATGTCATGGTATATTTTCAAGCTCTTTCTAATTCAATTTCTTTTTCATAAATATAAATTAGTGTACTTAGACAGCCATCATTATCTTTAATTATATTAGTTGACAATGATACCTAGGGTACCTTTTTATATAAAAATCTTTGGATTTTCCTAAGCTGTTCAAATTTTTAGTGCTGCGCAAAACACCGAGAAATAGCTGAGACTATGCTGATAAGTGCGAAGACCGTGCACGACGTGATCGGGAACATGCAACGTCAATCCAATGAGACTATGGAAGAATTGGCGCTGTTGAAAAGAAAGCTATCCAAGATTGTAAGCGTTCATTTTTTGTGAAACTCCTTTGAAGGTTCGGTAAAGAGGTAGGTTTCCATTAACAGGTGAAAGATGCTCTGGGAGAGGATTTTGATGACATTGAAAATGAGACCGGGGCAGCTGCCAATGAAAACGGAGAAGACATCGATGAATTACAGGAATCTCTTCTGGTGAACCAGGTTGAACTAAAGCCTCCTCTACAGTTTGGTTTAAACAGCAAGAACTTAGATCACGTGTATGCTGGACATTCACCTTATGTCTACGGAATGGTTTTGAGAAAATGGATATGGGGAGTCAACGGATTGGCCTACGACATGATCTTGCCAGCAAAAAACGTTTCAACTGGAAGAAAGTGCGCAGCTGTTGATAAAATGCTGACTTTTTTTCGTGAGTTAATTATCTTAATCCTTTTCTTCCTCTTATTCAGATCTCATTAACAAAATGTTAATTGTTCAAACGTAGAGTTCAATCTTTTAACTCCCACAACCAGTGCGTTTTGAAGTTCATTTATTTCATGTTTTTCTAAATACTATTATGGTAAGTCGTATCAAAATTACTTAGGTGCAGTTGAACGGAAGTTTCCTCGAGACAGATTCCCTAACGCCAAGAAGCAGGCCAGACTTTCAGCTAACAAAAGCGGCTTGAACGCTCGACAGAGAATGGAAAAAAGGGGGAAGTACAGCTCTGAAGCGCAGCAAAAGAAGAAGGAAAGCTATAAGATGAAAGAGAAATGAAGTTCGCAATGTGGCGTTCTATAAATTCAACTGAAAAACCTGTATCAAGATAGCACATGTTAAATTTAGATTCATTGTTTTCAAAAATTGATGAGCTTCAGTGATTGTTTTTAATTTTGTTCTCGGAATTTGTGCGATGTTAATCTTTGGGACTGCTATTTTGCGTTGTAAATTTGATAAATGTGATCTATTTTCTCGATTTTGAATTCCGTTAAAATGTTTAGTTTGATATTTTGGTAGTACATTTTAATCTGAACTCATTCTAAAAATTTCTAAGTTTGAATAGAGTTTATTTAAGTGCGGATCTAAGCGATTTAATTGTGAATCATATTAGTTGAAACCTTAAATTTACATTTGAAGTAGTCATCTGTTTCTAAAAAGTTTAAAATTTTTTTGCAATTTCCTAATTGTTTTCCTGTTTTCTAAGCTGTGTTTATTAACTATGCACCACGCTATCAATCTCTATTTACTTTATGTTTGGTTTCAGAGAAAACATGGCTCAATCAAGCGAAACCGTTGAACCTCAGACTGATTCGCGTTCAGAATATTTGCGTGACACGAAGTGGTTATTTTACTACGCTGATGCATTGGTAGTTGCTGACTTGAACAGTACAATCTGGCCATTGAGTACCACGGAAAGTTACAAGCTCTCTCTAAATCCCGGTGACTTTGCTGCAATTATTCACAGAAATGTTGTTAGGAACGCAATTTTCTTAGGCAAAGGACCTTCTAGACAAATTGCAGAGCATAGAATGCAAACATTAATTCGTCTTTCCAATGGATTGGATTACGAGCTTTTTGTGGAGTCTGAAAATGTGGTCGCAAATGCCCCAGTCGCATTGAGTTCCGAAGCAACGCCTGCTTCTGCTGAACAGCCCAATGAGACTGGTGAACAGCAGAGTGATTTACATGTGTTCAACATTATATAAGCGAACCAGCCGAAGTTGATGGCACTCATGCATAGAACTTTGAGCATTTAGCGTATGAATTGATAGCTATACCCTGCTGTTATTTTGTTGATGCCTTTTCTTTATTTTAAATGAGAACTTTTCTCATCAGCTTACATGATTAATTTTGTGTTTTACTTTTGTTTAATTTTGCTACATTCAGTTTTGAAGTTAGTTAGTTGAGATTGTTATTGTGCAGATGCGATTTCTTGAAACAACGTAACCATGTCGCTTGAGAATTGGCCACGAAGTTTGTTCAGAGCATTTATATTTATTGTCGCCTCTTTCGATAGCTTCAATGGTCAATGTGCCCTAATTACAGAAACTTAAATAAATTTTGTTTAGTGTTTTTTCTAAGAGGGAAATTTATTATACGGCATTAGTTGAAGTACGAGCGTATCTTGTTTCGGTGAAAAGTTGAAGTTGTCTTGAATTTTCTTCAATATGCGAACTTCAAAGAAAACTGTTTTTACGGTCGTCATTTTGGTTGTTTAGTTATTTCGCTTGAAGCTTCATCAGTCGTTATTTTTTCCAGAGAAAGAATGTCTCAATCAAGAAAATCCGGTAAAAGGGCCGTCAAGCCAAAAAATTTTGAAACCGATCCAGAAACAAGAGTAGTGCGGCATATAAGGGAAGAGAATCGGGACACGAGGTGGCTTTTTTATTACGAAAAAGCAGTCGTTTCAACTTCTCTTGATGGACCGATATGGCCGATTGGTGTGACTAAAGACGATAAACTCTCTCTTAAGCACGGCGAATGGGTGTCGATCATTCACAGGAACGGTATCAGGAGGGCTATATATCTAGGAAAGGGGCCATCTAAGCAAATTGGAGAGCATAAAGCTATAACTGCCAAGCGTTTGAATCGGGGTGAGCAACCTGTGTTTTTTGTGGATGTTGTTAGTGAGATTTCTACTCCTGTGTCATCGCGAAATCAAGCTCGAGCTTCTGAAAACGAATCTGAAAATACAGCGCAGAGTCAGTCGCGTTCGGGCATATCTAGTCAGACAGTATATTTGGGTAATTCGGCAATTGGTGGCACTGGAATTTCTGAAAACCCACCAGTGTTGAGCAGAGAGCCGCAAGGAACGAGTTCGCACCAACCGGCTTTATTGCAGTCATCAGCAGACGAAGTAGGAGTTGATGACGAGTTTGACGAGGTAAATAATTTTCCTGCAGAGATAGCTGTTAATGTAATTGGTTATCCCTGGTTTACAATGAGCAACGAAGTATATTGGTTCGTTTTTTTTGCAGGATGAATGCAACATTTGCAACGATTTTGCGGACTTTGTGGAAGGGCATGCAAAAAGAATGAAGCGTGCTGAAAAAGTTGTCGAAGAAGCTAAGAGGAAAGCTGACAAGAACAGGCGAAAGATGATGAGAGAGTTTGATGATTTGGTAAATATCACCTAGTTTTCCCTAACAATTATTTTTCTTTTTTTGAAACTTATTTTTCTATGTTGGCGAAGCTTAAAAAAGTTGCAATTCTGCAGAAATCTGCTTTTTTGATGATTTAGTAAATATCACCTGGTTTTCCTTAACGATTATTTTTTAAAAGCTATTTTTCTAGGTTGGCGAGCTTAAAGAAGTTGCAATTCTGCAGAAATCTGGTTTTCAAAGTGTCGACGAAGACCCTGAACTGAAGAAGAGCTATCCAACTTCAGTTGTACTTTTTGAGGGGAAAAATCTAATGGAGGAGCTGCAGGCAAACTCGTACCCATCAGTGTTTGGGCGGAATCTGAGGAAATGTCTATTTGGAGACAATGGACTTGTTAATGAAATGATTGAAAGCGAAAACTCGCCAGTGCGGAAGGAGGCTGATAAGGACGCAACTGCAGTATTCAAGGGTACTTGTCTGTTTTAGTTGTTCAGGTTTATGAAAAAGCTTTAATGAAAGTCAACCAATTGGTGAAATTAATTACACATCAAAAAGCTCTAAGGTTGATTCATGATATGAAGTTATCCTCAAGCACTGTTCTACCATTAGATGTTTGTTTTTTTTTTGCTTGTGACCAGGGAGGATTTTTGCGTTAATCGTTTTCAGAGGTCGTTCGACAGAAGTACCCCTTGACCCCTTGTCTTGCATTCAAAAAAGCAAAAAGTGCTGCAAATCAGGCGGGACTTGAGAGGCGAAGCGTTTTGAGAAGAAGTCAAGGACCCGACGCGGTTACAACGCCCGAGAATACACAATGATTTTGTGAGCAGCATTGAAACTCTCATTGTGTTTTTTATTCTGCAGTTGAAATGCAGACAGACAGAATTATGATGAAACTTGCCAGTACTGTTTTTCAAGTTGTTGCTTGCAGTTACTATTGTGCAGAAGATTTGAAGTTATTTATTGTTATTTATCTTTTGTTGCAGAAAGTTTGTTTTTACCTTTAAATGCGGTATTCGCCTCTGATAGATGGGATGATTAGTCTTATGTTGTTATAATTAAATTGATGTTTGCTATAATTAAATTTTCTCCGAGTTTGTGAAAGTTAGAAACCTGAAAATTGAGTTAAGCATTCATTTGCTTTGTGTTTAGTCTTTTTTTGAAAAATTCGCAGAAACCTTCATTCAGCTCTGGCTTTTGTTTTCAGTTCCGATGGATCCGTTTGAGAAGTTTTGCCAGGTTGAGTGTTTTGTTTCCATTAAGTTTATTGAATCGGGAGGCCGAGAACCGCACGCTATGACAACACCTCTTTCGGAACAGAGATTTTTAGTGCAGTTGGGACAAGATCGTTTTCTTCAGAAGCTGTTTACCGACATGACCAACATTTATTCCGAAGCTCATAGTGCCGGTTTTCGCTTAGAACCAGACAGTTTTGGTGGATATAAATTAGTGAATAGAAGTGGAAAGACTATTAAACCAGGAGAAATTGATGCTACAGTTGGACTTCTTACAAAAAAACCTAAAGGCCGTGAAGTTGATGAATGGTCTCTGATGGATGGTGAGAAGTTGTTAGTTGGTGTTGCGCGCTGGGCGAATCACTCATGCAAAGCTAACTGCGATTTCTACATGGGCAGAGGGTTTAAAGGGCGTGAATGCGTTCGATTACGAGCTCTCAAGGAAATTCATGATGGAGAAGAACTGCTTTGCTTTTACAATGAGCACTTTTTTGGAGAGAATAACGTTGACTGTCTTTGTGGTCACACAGAGTGTCATGGTGAAAGTATTGAAGAAGAACCTGTTGAAATTCCTTTGCCAATTCTTGAGGCGAAGCGACTTAGAAAAATGAAGCCTCGAATAAAAATTACACCTGTCGATACACCGAAGGGTCCTCTGTCAAATCTTTTCAATTTTTATGATGAGGGATCAAACGCAATAAGTGTTACATCAGTAGAAAGCTCTATCGAGCTTGAGTACCCGGTTGTTCTTCCCTCGGACGACCAATCGGTTTCCGATGTTTCATTGGACGAGTTTTTGTTCTCGGATGATGCTTGCAGTAGTGTCTCTCTAGCTTCGCGCCCGCTCAGTCCTTATCGCAGTAAAGTTTGCAGCGACGAATCGGATACTCAATTTAGCCAAGAAGAAACCGACACTCTACTTTGCGCGAATTATAGTGGTAGGCGTCTGAAAGAAGTCGAAGAAGTATCACCGAATAATCTTGCATCTTCACTTCTTGCAATAGCTGCTGAGCATAATGCACCTGATTCCCTGCTGGCCGACCTTCTTAAAAGAGATCAAATTTTGTTTGGAGGTCAAAGTATCTCTCCTTGGACAGTCAAAACGAAGTTGTCTCAGTTTTACGATATATACGAGTCAAAAAAACAAATTGTAGAAAATGGAGAGATTATGTGGTTGAATTTTCGTGCTCTCCTCATTCAAATTGTAGAAAATTCTTTAGATGAAATCATCTTGTACGCTGAAACCAAAATAGAATCGAACGATATTATCATGCCGAAATTGCAAATTTCCAATAACCAGCTGTCAGTTAGACTAATTTTAAACACTGATGGTGCCAATGTTTGCAAGTCACCCGTAACTTCCGCTTGGCCCCTTTTTATTGCTGTTGCAGATCTTCCACCAAAGAAAAGACAAGCTTTTGAAAACATAGTTCTTGCGGCTTTGTTTGTTGGTCAAAGTGTTCCTGATTTTGATTCTTTCTTCGAACATATCGAAAGGCAATTGTCCGGTAGCGATATTGTCAAGTACAAAGGCAATGACATAGTAGTTAGACTGCAACCGATACTTCTTGTTTGTGACCTAATTGGAAAAGCTAAGGTACTGAAAATGAAACAATGCAATGGGTATTACGGTTGTACCTTGTGCACTCAGCGGGGAGTTCATATTGGTGGCGCACATCACTATCCACATAATGAGGCATTTACGATGAGATCTGCTGAATCACATAAGATCAATCTTCAGGCACTCTTTGATGGAAGTATTGAGCAAATTAGGCTAGAAAAAGGAAAAAACGCGGACTGTGAAGCTCGGACTCAGGGTGTGAAGGGACGCAGCAAAGTTTTTGACGTCATCCCAGGTCAGCCACTTACCTCACCTGTCGATCCTATGCATCAGCTGTTTCTAGGAGTTGGAAAGGACATTTTTGCTTTTTTTATGATAAGATGAGGACTGAGCACAAGCTTGAGTTGAATGATTTTCTGACGGGACTCAAGTTACCCAAAGAGCTAAAGAATACAGTTCGTTCTTTTAATGTGTTGTCGTCCTGGAAAGCAAAAGAAGTGAAAACTGTCTTGTTATATTTAGCTCCTGTCATTTTGCCACCGTTTCTGTTTGGTGAGGAAAGAAGAACGGATGAGGTTGATATCAAAAAATTAGTGTTTTCGGTTCGAGAATTGTATGAGTCGTCTGCGAATGTTGAATTCTGCAATCGATTACTGAATGAATTCTGCCTGAGTGTGGGTGAAAAATCAGAAAAAATGGACTCAATTAATTTTCACTTGCTGAGACACTTAGCATGGCAAGTTAAGTATATGGGACCACTCTTCACAACATCAGCGTTCATGTTTGAATCAGCTAACAGGATGCTCATAGCTCCTTTGACCGGAACAGTAAATCAATGTCAATTGATGGTCGACAGATTTATTAGATCAAAGTTTGTTGCCAAAATGAAAGTTGAGAATGATTGCTTGGCTGGAACTTTAAAGAATTTCCAGCAGCATAAAGCCTTCGACAATGTTAAAGGTTTTGTTGAGAGCTCAGAGACGCTAAAGTTCAGCATCGAAAACCCTGGAGCTAAATTATCTTGTCGATATCTCCAGCGCTTTTTGCTGTCTTCTTGTGCCTATGGTCGTGGTTCTGGGATGGACAAGTATATTGCAGCAAAAATTGATAAAGAAATTGTTGTCGGCGAAATCATATTTTTTTCGAAGACAGTGTGCAATGTTGTCTATTGCGAAAATTTGAGATTCTTAAGAAAATTAAATTAGTCAAAACTGATTATGAGGTGCATGTTCCTTTTGGTTTTGCTGTAAAAGATTCGGATGTTACAGTGAAGGTACCGCTCGCGTCTGTTCAAACTAAATTGTTTTATCTTGCTTTCAAGGAAACTGTGTATTTGTTGTGTTTATTGCGACATTATGAGCATAATTGAAATGTGTTTGATTTGATATCACAATTGTTCTACGTTTTACCTTACTTCAGTTTATTTTTGTTACCATTTTACGTCTTGGAATTCTGCCAATGCCAAGAATTTTATGGATTATCCACTTTGTATGTAGAGTCTGAAATGCCAAGAATTTTTGCTATAGCTTGACTAGTAAAAAAGTTGATAATTCATACGGAAATTTGCGATTATATCGTTTATTTGATTGAGTTGTCCAAATCAAACCAATCTCGGTATAGAGTTTCCCATGTGTAGGTAGAGTGTAGTACAAAAAGAATTTTTGCTATAGCTTTGCACAGGTTGGGTCTAGGAAATAAACCCCCACGGAAAAACCCCCACTTAGTTCTAGATAGGAAATAAGCCCCCACGTAAATGAACCCCCACGGAAAAAAACCCCCAAGGAAATAAACCCCATTTTACTATTAAAGATCTGCACATTCAGCGCGTTTGGCCATGCCTTGTGTGCCATTGCCATGCGTGAAATTGCAGGATCTTACAAGATAAGCGCTTTCTGCATGATGCTTTATTATTTCTCATTATTTCATATAAGTAATTTTAAAAGTAGGTCTTTTTGATTAGATCTTAGAGTTGTCCAAAGTGAACCAAACTCGGTTTGGATTATACCATCTATATATAGAGTTCAAAATGCCAAGAGTTTTTGCTATCGCTTGCCTAGGAAAAAAGTTAGCTTTTCATACGGAAATTTGCGATTAATTCGAATAATTAATTTTAAATAATTTTTTGAAATAGGTCTTTTTGATTAAGTCGTAGAGTTGTCCAAATCGAACCAAACTCGGTATGGAGTATACCATGGGTACCTAGAGTGTCAAACAAAAAGAGTTTTTGCTATCCCTTGTCTAGGAAAAAAGTTCGGATTTTAATCGGAAATGTCGACTTATTCGCTTATTCTTTTTTCAAAAATATAGGATTTTTATTGGGTCAAGGAGTTGTCCAAATCTAACCAAACTTGGTATGGAGTATCCCATGTGTATGTGGAATGTAGTACAAAAGGAATTTTTGCTATAGCTTGCCTAGGAAAAAAGTTAGGTTTTCATAAGGAAGTTAGCGATTATTTCCGAATAATTTTGATTAAGTATATTTAGAAATAGGTCTTTTTTATCGGGTCAAGGAGTTGTTCAAATCAAACCAAACTCGGTATGGAGTATCACTATTGTGATTAGAGGTTAAAACAACAAGATTTTTTACTATAGCTTGCCTAGCAAAAAAGTTAGGTTTTCATACGGAAATTTGCGATTATTTCAAATAAATAATTTTAAAAATAGGTCTTTTTCGTCGGGTCAAGGAGTTGTCCAAAGAGAACCAAACTGGGTATGGAGTATACCATGGGTGCCTAGAATCTGAAACAGAAAGAATTTTTGGTATAGCTTATGGTCCAACTGCTTTTGGTCTAGTATTTATTTTTGTCTATCACTCAATGTATTTAATTGTCGGGCGTCTTAAATAGTTTTAAGTGATTCGCCGTTTTGAAGTACAACTACCGGGTTAATAATTGTAGTTCCTGTTTTTCAGGATTCTAAAAAACAGGAACATATTTTAACCCAGTAGCCATACAAAATTGGTTTGGAATATCCAGCAGTTGTACCGTTTTTAGTAGTAGTGGTGGTATGCAAGTTTTGCGTTTTTCTAAAAAAGGCTTTTGGTTAAAGGGATAAATTCCATTCTGCTTCTATTTTTCAATCTCGGACATTGATTTTGCAGAGCATTGCATATTTTTATTAATAAGTATGCGAATTCTTGAAATTGGTCAATTGTGTGTTTTGTGTGTTCAATATTATACATTTCCAGACATCGTATATCTTTTGTTTGTACAAAACTTTCAAGAAATTTTTTGACATTTTTTTTCAATTTCAACTATGGCGATCTTTGTTTGTCTATTTGAAAATAGAGTAATTTTTGAATCTTTACAGAAGAATGTTTACATAAGTTTATGGGTATTTTTACCTTATATTTCAATAAACCTGTGATTTATTGGACACGATGGCTTAATTATGTATCTACAAAGAAAATGTCTTGTTAAGCAAAACCAATAAGTTCCCTTTTGATTGTGTGTAAAAAGTTTTTTTTTACAAAAATTCATTCAAAGAAGATGAATGGATATTCTATACTCTATATGTCTATTATCGACAATACATTATAATGTTATAAACGTATTATTAGAGGTGTATATCTGTGGCCCAAAAGGGACAGTATTTCCTTTTTCATAGTATGACTAAAATATGTGAGCATTTTATATTCTTGACATTTAAAAAGCAACGCATTATCTCCAATTATTGAATAAAGACGAGAGAAATGCGATTAATTCGAATAATTAATTTTAAATAATTTTTTGAAATAGGTCTTTTTGATTAAGTCGTAGAGTTGTCCAAATCGAACCAAACTCGGTATGGAGTATACCATGGGTACCTAGAGTGTCAAACAAAAAGAGTTTTTGCTATCCCTTGTCTAGGAAAAAAGTTCGGATTTTAATCGGAAATGTCGACTTATTCGCTTATTCTTTTTTCAAAAATATAGGATTTTTATTGGGTCAAGGAGTTGTCCAAATCTAACCAAACTTGGTATGGAGTATCCCATGTGTATGTGGAATGTAGTACGAAAGGAATTTTTGCTATAGCTTGCCTAGGAAAAAAGTTAGGTTTTCATAAGGAAGTTAGCGATTATTTCCGAATAATTTTGATTAAGTATATTTAGAAATAGGTCTTTTTTATCGGGTCAAGGAGTTGTTCAAATCAAACCAAACTCGGTATGGAGTATCACTATTGTGATTAGAGGTTAAAACAACAAGATTTTTTACTATAGCTTGCCTAGCAAAAAAGTTAGGTTTTCATACGGAAATTTGCGATTATTTCAAATAAATAATTTTAAAAATAGGTCTTTTTCGTCGGGTCAAGGAGTTGTCCAAAGAGAACCAAACTGGGTATGGAGTATACCATGGGTGCCTAGAATCTGAAACAGAAAGAATTTTTGGTATAGCTTGCCTAGGAAAAAAGTTAGCTTTTCATACGGAAATTTGCTATTATTTCGGTATGATTTTGAATAAGTAATTTTAAAAATAGGTCTTTTTCGTCGGGTCAAGGAGTTGTCCAAAGTAAACGAAACTGGGTATGTAGTTTAGCATGGATGCCTAAAATCTAAAACAGAAAGAATTTTTGAAATAGCTTGCCTAGGAAAAAAGTTAGGTTTTCATACGGAAATTTGCGATTATTTCGAATATTTAATTTTTAAATATAGTATTTTTGATCGGGTCAAGGAGTTGTCCAAATCGAACCAAACTCGGTATCGAGTATCCCATGGGTAACTAGGTTGTAAAACAAAAAGAATTTTTGGTATAGCTTGCCTAGGAAAAAAGTTAGGTTTTCATACGGAAATTTGCGATTATTTCAAATAAATAATTTTAAAAATAGGTCTTTTTCGTCGGGTCAAGGAGTTGTCCAAAGAGAACCAAACTGGGTATGGAGTATACCATGGGTGCCTAGAATCTGAAACAGAAAGAATTTTTGGTATAGCTTGCCTAGGAAAAAAGTTAGCTTTTCATACGGAAATTTGCTATTATTTCGGTATGATTTTGAATAAGTAATTTTAAAAATAGGTCTTTTTCGTCGGGTCAAGGAGTTGTCCAAAGTAAACGAAACTGGGTATGTAGTTTAGCATGGATGCCTAAAATCTAAAACAGAAAGAATTTTTGAAATAGCTTGCCTAGGAAAAAAGTTAGGTTTTCATACGGAAATTTGCGATTATTTCGAATATTTAATTTTTAAATATAGTATTTTTGATCGGGTCAAGGAGTTGTCCAAATCGAACCAAACTCGGTATCGAGTATCCCATGGGTAACTAGGTTGTAAAACAAAAAGAATTTTTGGTATAGCTTGCCTAGGAAAAAAGTTAGGTTTTCATACGGAAATTTGCGATTATTTCAAATAAATAATTTTAAAAATAGGTCTTTTTCGTCGGGTCAAGGAGTTGTCCAAAGAGAACCAAACTGGGTATGGAGTATACCATGGGTGCCTAGAATCTGAAACAGAAAGAATTTTTGGTATAGCTTGCCTAGGAAAAAAGTTAGCTTTTCATACGGAAATTTGCTATTATTTCGGTATAATTTTGAATAAGTAATTTTAAAAATAGGTCTTTTTCGTCGAGTCAAGGAGTTGTCCAAAGTGAACCAAACCTGGTATCGAGTATCCCATGGGTAACTAGATTGTAAAACAAAAAGAATTTTTGGTATAGCTTGCCTAGGAAAAAAGTTAGCTTTTCGTACGGAAATTTGCTATTATTTCCGAATAATTTTGAAAAGTAATTTTAAAAATAGGTCTTTTTCGTCTGGTCAAGGAGTTGCCCAAAGTGAACCAAACTGGGTATGGAGTATACCATGAGTGCCTAGAATCTAAAACAGAAAGAATTTTTGGTATAGCTTGCCTAGGAAAAAAGTTAGGTTTTCATACGGAAATTTGCGATTATATCGAATAACGAATTTTAAAAATAGGTCTTTTTCGTCGAGTCAAGGAGTTGTCCAAAGTGAACCAAACCTGGTATCGAGTATCCCATGGGTAACTAGATTGTAAAACAAAAAGAATTTTTGGTATAGCTCGCCTAGGAAAAAAGTTAGTTTTTCATACGGAAATTTGCGAATTTCGCAAATAACGAATTTTAAAAATAGGTCTTTTTCGTTGGGTCAAGGAGTTGTCCAAATCGAACCAAACTGGGTATCGAGTATCCCATGGGTAACTAGATTGTAAAACAGAAAGAATTTTTGGTATAGCTTGCCTAGGAAAAAAGTTAGGTTTTCATACGGAAATTTGCGAATTTCGCAAATAACGAATTTTAAAAATAGGTCTTTTTCGTCGAGTCAAGGAGTTGTCCAAAGTGAACCAAACCTGGTATCGAGTATCCCAGTGGTAACTAGATTGTAAAACAAAAAGAATTTTTGGTATAGCTTGCCTAGGAAAAAAGTTAGTTTTTCATACGGAAATTTGCGAATTTCGCAAATAACGAATTTTAAAAATAGGTCTTTTTCGTTGGGTCAAGGAGTTGTCCAAATCGAACCAAACTGGGTATCGAGTATCCCATGGGTAACTAGATTGTAAAACAGAAAGAATTTTTGGTATAGCTTGCCTAGGAAAAAAGTTAGGTTTTCATACGGAAATTTGCGAATTTCGCAAATAACGAATTTTAAAAATAGGTCTTTTTCGTCGAGTCAAGGAGTTGTCCAAAGTGAACCAAACCTGGTATCGAGTATCCCATGGGTAACTAGATTGTAAAACAAAAAGAATTTTTGGTGTAGCTTGCCTAGGAAAAAAGTTAGTTTTTCATACGGAAATTTGCGAATTTCGCAAATAACGAATTTTAAAAATAGGTCTTTTTCGTTGGGTCAAGGAGTTGTCCAAATCGAACCAAACTGGGTATCGAGTATCCCATGGGTAACTAGATTGTAAAACAGAAAGAATTTTTGGTATAGCTTGCCTAGGAAAAAAGTTGGGTTTTCATACGGAAATTTGCGAATTTCGCAAATAACGAATTTTAAAAATAGGTCTTTTTCGTTGGGTCAAGGAGTTGTCCAAATCGAACCAAACTGGGTATCGAGTATCCCATGGGTAACTAGATTGTAAAACAGAAAGAATTTTTGGTATAGCTTGCCTAGGAAAAAAGTTAGGTTTTCATACGGAAATTTGCGAATTTCGCAAATAACGAATTTTAAAAATAGGTCTTTTTCGTCGGGTCAAGGAGTTGTCCAAATCGAACCAAACTGGGTATCGAGTATCCCATGGGTAACTAGATTGTAAAACAGAAAGAATTTTTGGTAAAGCTTGCCTAGGAAAAAAGTTAGTTTTTCATACGGAAATTTGCGAATTTCGCAAATAACGAATTTTAAAAATAGGTCTTTTTCGTCGGGTCAAGGAGTTGTCCAAATCGAACCAAACTCGGTATCGAGTATCCCATGTGTATGTGGAATGTAGTACAAAAGGAATTTTTGCTATAGCTTGCCTAGGAAAAAAGTTGGTTTTTCATACGGAAATTTGCGATTATTTCCAATAACGAATTATAACAATAGGTCTGTTTTTATCGGGTAAAGAAGTTGTTCAAAGTGAACCAAATTGAGATCCCAGACTACCAGTAACATTTAGGTTGTAATAAAAAAAGAATGGTCGGCCTAACTTTCCTAGAAAAAAAGTTCATATTTCAATCGGAAAAATCGACTTATTCGCTTATTCTATTTTCAAAAAAATAGAAATTTTATTGGATCAAGGAGTTGTCCAAATCGAACCAAACTCGGTATCGAGTATCACATGGGTAACTAGATTGTAAAATAAAAAGAATTTTTGGTATAGCTTGCCTAGGAAAAAAGTTAGTTTTTCATTCGGAAATTTGCGAATTTCGCGAATAACGAATTTTAGAAATAGGTCTTTTTCATCGGGTCAAGGAGTTGTCCAAATCTAACCAAACTCGGTATCGAGTATCCCATGGGTAACTAGATTGTAAAACAAAAAGAATTTTTGGTATAGCTTGCCTAGGAAAAAAGTTAGGTTTTCATACGGAAATTTGCTATTATTTCCGAATAATTTTGAATAAGTATATTTAAAAATAGGTCTTTTTCGTCGGGTCAAGGAGTTGTCCAAATCGAACCAAACTCGGCATGGAGTATACCACGGGAGCCTGGAATCTAAAACAGAAAGAATTTTTGGTATAGCTTGCCTAGGAAAAAAGTTAGGTTTTCATACGGAAATTTGCGATTATTTCGAATATTTAATTTTTAAATATAGTATTTTTGATCGGGTCAAGGAGTTGTCCAAATCAAACGAAACTCGGTATCGAGTATCCCATGGGTAACTAGATTGTAAAACAAAAGGAATTATTGGTATAGCTTGCCTAGGAAAAAAGTTAGTTTTTCATTCGGAAATTTGCGAATTTCGCGAATAACGAATTTTAGAAATAGGTCTTTTTCATCGGGTCAAGGAGTTGTCCAAATCTAACCAAACTCGGTATCGAGTATTCCATGGGTAACTAGATTGTAAAACAAAAGGAATTATTGGTATAGCTTGCCTAGGAAAAAAGTTAGTTTTTCATTCGGAAATTTGCGAATTTCGCGAATAACGAATTTTAGAAATAGGTCTTTTTCATCGGGTCAAGGAGTTGTCCAAATCTAACCAAACTCGGTATCGAGTATTCCATGGGTAACTAGATTGTAAAACAAAAAGAATTTTTGGTATAGCTTGCCTAGGAAAAAAGTTAGGTTTTCATACGGAAATTTGCGAATTTATCGAATAACGAAATTTAACTATATTTAAATTTTAATTGTAGTCAGATGTTGTTTTATAGCAATCATTTATCATTTGTAGTGTTTTATCGATTTATTATGGTTTGTTTTTTTCGGAGATAGAGTTTGAGCTTGGTTTTTTTACCTAAAGCTCTACTCAAAATCTCCTATAGTTGTTCGTTTGTAACTCCGCCGTAGCCGGTCCCCAGCCCGGTTGAGAGAAGGAGGAGGGGAACACACCCAAAACATACTGGAAAATCTCAAAAAGTTGTTCGTTAGTTCAACTGTAGATTTTTTCCGACAGTATTTAACACCTATTTCAGCTATCGAAACATCGATCAGACCGTAGTGCGACCATTAGCAGACTTTCGTGCGACCTATGATCAGACCATAGTGCGACTTTGCCCTCTGATCAGACCGTAGTGCGACCATTGTCCAGACTTTCGTGCGACCTATGATCAGACCATAGTGCGACTTTGCCCTCTGATCAGACCGTAGTGCGACCATTGTCCAGACTTTCGTGCGACCTATGATCAGACCATAGTGCGACTTTGCCCTCTGATCAGACCGTAGTGCGACCATTGTCCAGACTTTCGTGCGACCTATGATCAGACCATAGTGCGACTTTGCCCTCTGATCAGACCGTAGTGCGACCATTGTCCAGACCATTTTCCAGACTTTGCCCTCTGATCAGACCGTAGTGCGACCATTGTCCAGACCATCGTGCGACTCAAGCGTTTCCCAGACCATGTGATTTGGGTCGCACCACGCCACCGGTGTGCGACCCAAATGGTCTGATCAGAGCGGTCTAGGGTCGCGCACCTAAACCTGGGTACTTATAATACAACTCAAATGTCCTCGTAATAGACACTGAAGTTGAGATAATTCACAATGCTAATGATATTGTAAATTTAACATGCGATAAATCGATTAATAAAATTAAAAATCAGCCAGCGAAACTATTGTTTAATTTGAAAAAAATTTTGAAGGGGCGTGAATGAGCTCCTAAGTAATTCACTACTGAAATTTCAATTATCATATTTGGCTTTTTAAAAAAATTAAATGACTTTTCAAAAGGCAAATTGTAAAAGGAAAGTTAATTAACTGTCTGTTAACACCTCGCCTTTTAAAAAGTCCTTTATTTTTATAAAGCCAAATATGATTTAAAAAATCCAGTTGTGAATTACTTAGGAGTTCATCTTGTCATAAAATGAGAGTTGAAGTATTTTTTGCGAAGTGAAGTAAAAGTTGGAACAAAATTGTTGCGATAAATTAAAACAACATGCGCCATACACAAATGTATTCCAACGGAATGAGCATTTAATAACTATTCTTCGACTCTAAGACATCACCAGTATTCATCAGTTTAGTTAATTTGCGCAGTTGGGATGACTTCTATTAATTTGCTTTATCATTCCACGGTTCCTTGATAATCAGTGAAAAAATACCTGCAATCAGTTTTAAATCAGAAATTACAATTTTTTAAATCAGAAAGAAACAACTTCTCTGGAAAGTACAGAAAAATTACAGTTGAATTTTCACCTGGAATTCAAGGTCTCAAACCGTGGAAAACAGAAAAGGTTATTAAAATGCAAAACCTGGTTATGTACTTAGGTAATAGTTTTTGAAAAGTTAAACTATGAAAAACGCTCATTTCAACTTTATCTCTCTTATCCTGACTTTAAATATTAGACGATGCAACTTGCGGGAATTAATCTTGAAGTTTCCATCGGCATCTTTTAAAAAATGATTGGAGTTACGCGTTTAAATATTCACTGTCTTCAAACAAAAATACAAGTAGCCTGATTCCTGAATCAAACGTGTTAATTATTCAGGCTTTGATTTGCCGTTTTTTTAAAAAAACCTTTTTGAAAAAAATACAATGGTCTTTCCCAATTTCTTGAGGGAAATTATAGTTGATGTTTTAGTTTAAATATTACAGATAAATTTTAGTAATGCTTTTTGCTTAATATGAAAAATTATCATGCTGGTTTTTCTAACGAGAAGTACTTTGTTTGATGACAAGTTAAAATTAATCGGCAGCTCAGTCACATGATTTGGATGTAAGCCTAAGGATTTTTCTTATTGGTTACGTTTTTAAATGGCAAAAACTTCTTTATTTTAAAGTTTTTAAGAGTGACGATTGACTTCTTCATCGCATCTTATTAAGGGATCATTTTTAAAAATCGAATATAGGTGAAAAACAAACTCTGTGATCTAACTTACTCCGCAATGCCGTTTTCAGAATCAGTTTCGTTCGAATCTAACCATCTGAAATACTAGTCAACTATTGGAGCACAGAAAAGACCTTAGAAAATATCTTAGAGCTTAGAAACTTAACTTATGTTGATAAACTCAGAAAGAAAACAAACTTACCAGATTTATAACGACAACTGCAGCTCACAATTTAGAAATTGAATGTAAATCAGTTTAGATCTGTATGTTTGTCAAATATTGATATTTATCTACTATTATTGAATAGGAAATGAAGCTCTGTGAACCATCTTAAGTGAATTAAATTTTGCATGTAACAATGAAATGACGCCCAGTCATACGCCCCAAAAGCGCCTGATTTTTGATACACTAATCTTTTAACAAGTGTACACTGTAAAGCTTATATTTAATTTTTAGGTTATATATACGACTGATTTTTGCTAAAATTGTCACTATTCTCTTCTCTTTTGAATCTCCTAAAATTAATTCTTATTCTCTCAAATATCTTTTGAGCTTAAACAGCATCAATCTCTAACATGCCAAAACTCGTCTCGCCTCATCGAAGTTGTTGCACTACAGTGTTTGTAATCCTGCTAACAAGTTATGGGCCCAGCCATCAGACCGGTCACAAGCTAATAGAGTTTTTGTTGATATTGTAGTGTCAGCGTTGGCAGTTTTAGCTCTTCTAGATTGACGAGAGCTAAGATATTAAAATTGTGATTTCCCTCTTAAATAAAAGCTACATCAGAAATTGTAATAGAAAAGTTGAAGTTTAAACTTCATAATGGAACCATCAAACAATAGTTTGAAGTGGATGACGTTTAGCGGTCGGCTGAGGACTACCCAACATGGAGCACTAGTTTCTCTGCCTTTGCACAAACCAAGGGGCTCTTCGAAACGCTCACAGACACAGTTGACCTACCTGACAGGCCAGCACCACTGAGGGAAGATGCTAATGATGAGCAAACGCGAGAACACGAGGCACAGACTCATGCTAGAGCTACAGCTGTACAGGACGATGAGAGCCGCAAAAATCAGATTAGGTGCTACCTGGCAATGACGCTAGATGCCAGCAGCCTCATGCTCATCCGACATGACTCTTTGAACAGCAAGGGTCTCGGAGATAGCCAGAAAGCGTGCTAACTTCTCCAGCAACGATTCAGAAGCGACGAGACAACCACAGTCATCCGTCTGATGAGGCAGTTGGCCAGACTACAACTTCAAGAGGACAAAGTCATTCACCAGTACTTCATCAGAGCGCAAGAACTGGTCACCCGATTGCATCATGCTGGTGAGGAGCCTTCTGAGACGCTTTTTAATGCAATGGTATTGAACGGACTTCCACAACGATACGAGCATTTTGTGGTAGAGGAGAGCTTCAATCCTGCAGAGAACTTTGTGGAACTGAGGAAGCGTCTCGCCAACCTTGAGGAGAGCCGCAGACAGAGAGATGATGTGGAGGAGGATCAGCACGTTGCCATGTCAGCAAAGAATGCTTCTCATCAATTTGGTATACACTCTTCATTCAAATCACATCATAGGAAGACTTTTTCTAAGCCTAGTAGTTCCAAAGGCCCTAGATGGTGTTTTGTATGTAACAAACGTGGACATTTAGCAGCTAGTTGTTACAAAAAGACAACTCTGTATGTAGTATATGCAAGGCTAAACGCCACCTAGTAAGTGCATGAGTAAACATCAACAAAAAAGTCCTCATAAAGGCTTAGCATCTAGTTTAAGCGCTGACAGCTCATTTGAAGTTTCAAAAACTGATTTAGTAGTAGATTCAGGCAGCACTGATCACATGATGTATAAACTGTACCAGAGTATAAAACAAACTTAATTTCGGCTTCAAGTTTAGTTCAAAAGCAACACGAATTTTTTCACACAAAAGCTAAGTCAGTGCTAAAACCCAGAAGCAAAGAAAGCTTCAGACTGATAAGAAGAGACGAATTGTTCTTTTTACCATACAGAAAAGAAAATGAGCACCACTTTTCAAACTTAAGTGTCAATCAAAATTTTGGCACAAAAAACTTGGACATTTGAGCTTTAGAGATGTAGCAAATACAAGAGACGAAGCTTCCCAAGCTTCAAATTTTTGTAAAACTTGTGTTTTGTGAAAAATTTCGAAAAAGCCTGTTCCAAAAGTGAGCGATAACAAAGCAACTCAAAAACTAGAAAAAGTTTACTCTGACGTTATTGGACAAGTTAGTCCATCAAGTATAGGTGGCAGGAGATATGCAATTAGTTTCATAGACGAATTCAGTGGCTACGCAGTAGTAAAATTTATGAAATACAAAACGCAGGCATTGCAAACTTTCAAAGAGTATGTTGCACAATATGGCCGACCAAAATTTTTGAGAACTGATAATAGAACAGAATACAAAAACAAAGCCTTTAAAAAATTTTGCATAAGCAAAGAAATAGCTCGTGAGTTCACAGTTCATGAAACAGCCGAGCAAAATGGTGTTGCAGAACGTTTTAATAGAACAGTAGTAGAGGCTGCAAGATGCCTTCTAATAGATTCAAAATTGCCGAAAAGCTATTGGGTTCCAGCAGTAGATACAGCATGTTATGCTAGAAATTTAGTTGTCAAAGACAAAAATACAAAATCAGCCTTTGAAAAATTTTTTGGCAGAAAACCGAGAAGCGACCATCTAAAAGTATTTGGTTGTGTAGCCTATTCAAAAAGTCGTGATGCCAGTAAGTGATCCAAAAGCAACAAAGTGCCTGTTCATTAGTTACTCTGATCACACAACAGCTTATTTGTTGCAATACATAAAAACTAGGCAAATTTTCACTTCTAGAAACGTTAGGTTAAGTGAAAACAATCTACCAGGTTCTCATAATGAAACCGAAGATATAGAAGACAGCTTTCTATATCTAGACTTAGAAGAAGTAAGAGAAGAAATTGAGGATACAAGCACCTCAAGTGAGTTGAATTCACAGGTTAAATTAGCTGAAACAGAGAGCGTTCAAGAAAGTGAAAATAATACAGAAACTGAAGTTGATCAAGAAATTAAAGAAGAAAAATCCAGTCCCAGCGTCAAACCAAAATCCAAAATTAATGTACAGTTTAATCCAGATGTCGCGGTGAAAAACCTAGAAAGAAAGCCTTCCAAAATTCCAATACCTATCAAAAATTGGCAACAGAAAAAAGTAAAACCATCCACAAGACTGCAAATGATAGGTAAACTAGGTCAAATAGCAATTCCTTCAGCAGAACAAAAGACTTTCCATTTTTGGTCAGAGAACGAAGAAATGAAAAGATTGAGCAAGTAAGCAGCTCAAAATAGAGAAATTAAGCGAAGTGATAGGTCTAGAGCGCCTCCGGAACGTTTTATTAAAAGCTATTCTCATGCTGTTCAAAGCACATTAACAAAAACATTCATCGAGCCTGAAAATTTCGAAAACGCTAGGAATTCGGAACAAAAAGACAAATGGCTTGAAGCAAGGAAAACAGAGATAGAAAGTTTAAATGGAACAGAAAATTGGGACTTAGTTCCAAAAGAAGAAGGACAAAATATTATTCCTGGCCAATGGGTGTACAAAATTAAACATGATTCAAACGGAAATATCGATAAGTTTAAAGCTCGTTATATAGAAAAAGGTTTTAAACAATTGAGGGGAATTGAATATTCGGATACCTTTGCTCCCACAAGCAAACCTGAAAACTTTAAAATTCTACTAGCTTTATCAGCTATCGAAAACTTCTTTTTTAAAACAAATGGATGTAAAAGCAGCTTATTTGCATCCTAAAATAGACGAAGACGTCTATCCAGAGCAACCAAAGGTTTTGAAAAGATAGACAGCAATGGCAACAAGTTAGTTTGTAAGCTTAAAAAATCAATATACGGACTGAAGCAAGCAGCCAAAAATTGGTATCAGGAGCTTTCAAATTTTCTAATTCAGCAAGGTTTTGAGAGAAGTAAACACGATTACTGTCTTTTTCTAAAAAACAAAGAAGATGACAAACTTTATGTTCTAACCTGGGTTGATGACTTAATCATGGCAGGAAATAGTCAAACCGAGATGGAAAAATTGAAAAGTTCACTAGAATCAAAGTTTAAAATGGACGACAGAGGAGATCTTGAATGGTTTCTCGGAATGCGAATTCTAAAAACAGAAATAAGAATAACTTTAGATCAAGAAAAGTACTCTCATAAAATTTTAGAGCAGTTTAATAAGCAAGAATGCAAACCAAGCAAAGCGCCAGCAGAAAATAACCTAAAGCTTGAAGTAGCTCAGGAAGATTCAGTAAAGGTAGATTCACATGAGTTTAGAAGTCTAGTAGATTCATTACTTTACCTAGCTAAGCAAACTAGACCAGATATCATTTGGATCACAAACATCATTTCGTCTGAGAACGAGTTGATGACAACTCCATCAATTTGATCTACACGCCAACAGATGAAATGTCAGCAGATCTTCTAACAAAATCTTTGCCACAGCAGAAAGTAGAACAACATCGAGAACAACTATTGGGCGAGTCCAGATTCTTACCTAGCGACAACAATCTGAGTGAGGGTATTGGAGCACAGAAAAGAACTTAGAAAACATCTTAGAGCTTAGAAACTTAACTTATGTTGATAAACTCAGAAAGAAAACAAATTTACCAGATTCATAACGACAACTGCAGCTCACAATTTAGAAGATGAATGTAAATCAGTTTAGATCTGTATGTTTGTCAAATATTGATATTTATCTACTAATATTGAATAGGAAATGCAACTTTGTGAACCATCTCAAGTGAAGAAAATTTTGCATGTAATAATGAAATGACGCCCACTCATACGCCCCAAAGGCGCCTGATTTTTGATACATTAACCTTTTAACAAATGTACACTGTAAATGTTATATTTATCTTTTAGGTTATATATACGACTGATTTGTTAAAATTGTCACTATTTTCTTCTCTTTTGAATCTCCTAAAATTAATTCTTATTCTCTCAAATATCTTTTGAGCTTAAACAGCTTCAATCTCTAACGTGCCAAAACTCGTCCCGCCTCATCGGGGTTGTTGCGCTACAGTGTTCGTAATCCTGCTAACATCAACAATATCGCTCTGTTTTTTAATGCTATATACACTTGAGCAGCATTAAAATTTTTGAATTTGCTACAAATCTGAAAAATCGTATGTTTGTTCCATAGAAACGTATTTTTATAAAGATTTTGCGTCCAACTTGATAAAGTTACATTTTTCTAACACTGTATTTTCTGCTATTTTCAGTTTAATGTTTTTCTCATTGTTTTAACACAACATAGTTTATTCCTCTTTGATAGCAGATGAATTAATTTGAAGAAGTTTATTTTGGCAATGCTTTTGTTTTTATATTGTTTTTGAGGATTTATTTTGGAGAAAATATGTCTCGTGAAATTCAATTGTCTTGAAAAAATTCAAATGCCGAGAGAAGAGATTACAGTAGTTTTCAACCTCAGAACTCAGCAAGATCTTAACACTTGGCAATTGAAGCTAGCACATGAATAAATTACTTCAAGTGATTAAAACAAAATTCTTTTGAATAACAATAATAACGGTTGCTAATTATTGAAAACAAAAAAAATCCTCAAGTTCACTTTTTGATAGCAATTTCGTCAAACACTGTGGAAACTTCTCAAAGTTACAAAAAATATTTTTTTTGATGAAATTTCAGAGTCGTGCAACTGAAGCATTAAATTACTGTCAATCTGCTATTCAGGGCCATTGTATTCTGCAATAAAGTTTGTTTTAAATATCAGTATTTTTGTGCAATTTTTTATTTTTACAATATTCGGAAGTGTTCCTTAAAAAACGATTTCTTGTTGGCACATTTTGATATTTTTTAGTTTCATTGACTGTCTCTATATTACAGTAGAAACACTCAAGCTCAAGGTACAAAGAATTGAAAACTGCACAAACGCTGATAGCAGCCCAATTGTTTTTTCCAAGAAAATATTTGTTCGTTGTCTTTTTTTTTCTTGTTAATGAAATTTACCATAGAAATTCACCGAAACTTTCGCTATGAACCCAATTGTGACGGAAGTCGTTGATTAGTCAGTCTATTTTTTGACAGTATATTGAATTGAAAATATGAGCCAAAAACAGTTTAGGTTATTTTAACTGACACTAAGCAACGTAAATTTGTGTCCAATGCAATTTTCTTTTCCTACATAAAATTAGAAATTATTTCAACTCTCAAAATTTATTTTTATCTCTCCAAAAATTGTTTACAGACACTTTTGTTGAAGAAATGCAAAAGTGGTACGATTGAGGAACTCTTGAGAAAGTGCGTTAACCCTTGTAAAGACTTTATATGTCGTCGTTTCTTGGGCAAAATCACGGCCTAATATTGTAAAGCTTTTTCACAATGCGACCTTTCTACGCTTCGAGTACACTCTGTACGCTCCGTTCAAAACAAAGGTTACCTGGAAATGCAAATAAAAAGCCAAAGAATATGTGAACAAAACTGAAATGTCTATTTATTTTTTCATCTATTGGTTTAAAAATCATAGGTACCAAATAGTGCTAATAAATCAGCTGAGAATATTTCTCCTGATGCCCATGTTTTGTGATCTTCAATTGCTTGAAATAGATAAAATCGATGAAAAATTGTGTAATTTTTGTGGAAAAACTGCAACTACTTTTTAAAAAAATCAGTTTCTTCGTGCTTTTTAACCATCATAAATTTCTGAACCTCAGCTTAAACTTGTTTAGGTTGATTGAGTTTAATTCTTTCGAGCGATGTAATTACTCGTTGTTTTGAATTCGGACATTTTTTAAGACGTTGTTTTAAGTATCTTGCCACCAGCCTTCTTTGTTCGAAGATGATTTTTTTCATCCAATTGATCGATTATGCTAAATGCTACAATTTGATCAAAAATGTTATCAATTATCGCGTTCTCCTATAAATTTGACAGTCTGAGAAGCCGGCGGATATTCTGGCGTCCAATTACCCCAGACCCAAATCAAGGCCCTTTAACTTGTTTCCTGTCACGCATAGAGTGAACAAACGGTCCGATCAAAAGTGTACAACTCAAAATCGCCCAAGGCAACGCCCACTTTTAGTTTAATTGATTAAACTTGGAGTCCGAAAGCTCCCGAGGCGTGATCAGAATTCCAGGCTTTGTTTATCATAGTCAACAAGTTATCTCCCAACTGCAAAAGTTAATATTGTAAACAATACTTTCCAAGGGCTCCAATTTGAAGACACAATATTGCTATCGTTAAAACTTTGGAAAATGTTTACATTTTGTGAATAAACAGAATTAAACACTTTTTTTCTTAGTCTAGTAAAAATTTGAGATTTATTTGCACACGCATATTGTTTAAATTTTGTTCATTTTGGTATTTTTATTTATGAATGAACCAAGTTCAATAATTTTTCTGGCTGTCTCGTTTTTCTCCATCATTTGGAGAAAATTTTTTCTCCATCATTTGATTGAAAATTTTTGGTTGGAAACTATGCGTCAAGCTTAATGGGGGGGGGGGGGGGTTGCAGGACATTATATGCGAAATTATCCCAACATACCTTGTCTACTACACGATGATATGAGCCAACACAGTGAATTTGGTTTGAATAATTAAAATATAATTCTGAGTTGCATAAATATGAACTGCGGACTTTTGAGAGCTCTCGGAATTCAATTAATCCTTTCTTGAATCATTTATTTTCGCATAATGCTCTATGGTTTCTGGAACCTATTAAACCATTTATTCTTCATATTTGACCTCATTTCGTGCTCCGAGATTTCTTGCATTGCTAAAGGTATGTCGCATTTGCCGTATTTTTGCTCAATTTTATTGTCAATTTTGCTTGAAATTATGCCAAAATTGTAACCAATACCAATAGTGATTGGTTTAAACTTCGAAGACAGAGGAGTGTGGCTAAACTGTTTCATCAGAATTTTTGGCCAACATTTTGGCTAATTTTTTTTATACAGTCGGCCATTCTATAGCACAGGTTTTTTAAGTTTGCCAGATGTAAAAGTCTAAAAACTGCTGACTAAATTTTCTCAAACTCCAAAGAGAGCTAGTTTTATTTCTGCATCTTTATTCATTTTTGGTCATTATTAATTTTTTTCATTCATTTTTGTCATTTCATTATTCATTTTTCATTTTTGTTTAATTCTTATTTTATTCAATTTTGTCATTTCTTGACTTTTTTTGTCAAATTCTAGTCTCGGTTTATTTTTATAAAGGATATGCCGCAATATCAAGGCTAGTTTCTTCTAATCGTGCTCTTTGCAGTAAAAAAATTATCTGAATCCTTAAGTGCGCTTCCCTTTTATTTTTTTTCCAGGCTTTGTTTGTTTCATGTAATTTACTGGGATAATATTAATGATTCTTGAATATAAGTTAATGGACTTGCAAATAAGGCCCGAAAAATGTAAACTCAGTAAAAATCTCGTGGTTTTTATGACTTAAACATTGTGTTTGCGTAAATTTGCTTTGGAAATTTTTTTTTTAATTTGTAGTTTTATGACTGTATCAAGGTTGACAAGTTCAATTCGAGTCCCAATGATCTACAAATGAAGTTGTTCAGTGTTTTGTGAAACCTTATTCTGTGAAAAAGTATTTGCTTTCAATTAAAAACAGTGGAATTTTGATCTTTTGCCAAATATGTAACCCTTTTGTCAATTTGTAACTTAATTTTAGCTGAAAGGTCACACTTTCTTGTAATAATGCGATGAAATTTTATGTTTAAATATATAATTTTTGGCTCTGAGTACTCTAAGTGTTTGATCTTTGGACGTTGGCCGTTTTCTAAGAATCTTTGTTTTTGTCATAGTTTTGCATTGATGGCAGGTCGCATATCACACAATGATGGCGTTGATATGCAACGCGAATGATTGTATCTAATGTTCGTACAGAATGTATGATTTTGACGGCCTATGCGCGGTTTTCTCGCAAACATTTGATTTTTTTAAACTATATTTGTTGTTCTATTTTCTAGTCGTATGACATATTCTGGATATATACAAGTCTGAATGATTTATAATGTGAAAAGTCACTTTTGTAAAGATTTCAGTCCAAAGATAATGATTTTTGCCACTGTAAATATAAATGTTCTAAAAAAACAGTAATTTTTTGTATATTGTCCACTATTTGTCTATTTTATGATTTTGGACTATTTGCCAAAAGTTGAGTTTTTTATGTTGTCTTGTAGTAATAAAAGAATCAACACAGCTACCATTGGCATTGACAGCGTGTCCAATGTTACATGTTTTTAATCAGCTAATTGCTTAAAAATTTTTAATGGCTTTGACATTGATTTTCAGTAGTTTTTTGTTAAAAGTATTTGTCATTCTTTAAAAATATTATGGATAAGGTATGATCTGAAAGGCTTCCTATGGATTTAAAAATAGATCATCTTCTGTATTAATTTTAGTTAAAAACTGAAGATCTTTATGACTTTTTTCTAAAAAGTTTTCGTAGTTACTGATCGTATTTCATAAAAAGTAATCATATTATAAAAAGTAATTTAAAGAAATAATCGTATTGTTAACGTTGCCGTTTAGTTCTTTTTCTACTTGCTGCCTACTTTTCTTAACTTCAAGCCAAATATCGTGTCAGAAAAGTACAAGTTAATTTAATTATTTTAAGTTTTCGGTGAACACGCTTTGACATTGTTAAGTTTTAAAAAAAAAGTCGACATTGACTTTTGGTCGTAGATAATGGTTGGTTTTGTTATTTGGATTTTTTTTACTTGTTTTGTCTCGTACCCTCATTGCCCTCAACTTTTGTCGGCCTCTACAACGGCTTTGTTTACATCGTTTAAGGGTTTGATTTTAAAATTTTTTTATGCATACACCATTTATTTTTGAAAATAATGTCAAATTTTAAAAGTTTTCTATCTCTTCCTTATTTGGAAGATAATTCAGTCAAAAATGATGTTGAGTGGAGCCGAACATTATGTGCAAACGAACATCACCGAGTTTTTTGTTTTACATAGTTTGTGTCAATTTTGTGTTAAATTTTTCTATATGTTCAATTTTTCTTTTCATAGATAAATGCATTGTACTGCAATTAATCCTTTATTTTTTAACGACCGCGAAAGAAAATTGAAGTAAGCCTCTATTTTTGGTTTTGTAAATTTACATTTTGAGGTTTTTTAATCGTCAAAAGTTTTTTGTCAATTGCGCTAGTTTTCAGTGCAAGGAGAATCAATGTCTTAGGGTAGTCGACAATAAACAAAATAACATTTGTCAGAGTCCCTCAACTTGTTTCATTTTTTGCCTTTTCCCACCAATTCAATCACTGATAGTTCCAAAACAAATATCTCAGATCTCAAAATATGTTGGACCGAATTTTTTTCCAATTGAGAATTATTTTGAAAACATATTTTTCCAGCAAATAATTAAGTTGCGCCGTATTGGAGTAGAAGATAAAAGAAAAAAAAATTAATTGTTTTTCGAACTATTTTTTACGCAATACTTTATGCTTTATTTAAGTGTGACGTCAAATTAAAGCTCTAGGTTGTCACCACCAATCGGAAATTTAATTAAGTAAAATATTAAAGCTTTTCAATGTTTGCTATTTTTTCCGCAAAATTTAGGAAATTTAATTTACAAAAACCAAGCATTCTAGCAGATAATCAATAGCAAATGTACAAATGTAGTTTTTTTATTGTTTCTGGGCATTACCTGCTAAACAGCACTTTCTTTTGGACAACAAAGGAGTTATTTTTCTTTTTCACTTTTTTCCGCTCTAACCTTCATTTCGGCTAAATTTTTATTTTGCGAAATTGGATATCAAGTGTTTGATATATCTTTCAGAGACAAAAATGTCGCACGAGGGGAGATATTAGGAAGTGCTAATCAACAGTTAGTCTTTAAATCCCACAATTAGTAATCCGAGGGACTTGTGTTTAATCACTTACCGATTATGTTTTGTTCATTTCCTCTTAATAAAACCCTTCTTAATAAATAAGTTTTTCGCCGACGAAAATAACAAATGAGTATATATAAAATATGCGGTATAATAAATATTGCGTAAAAAGGTGATATTCCCATTTTTCAAAAATTTTTGAGATAAAAAATGCAAAAACTAACGTTTTAATTATATTTTGTAAAGTTTTTCACATTTTGTGCTCTGTTTACTCCAACCAAATGAGCATTTTTGATATCCGGGTTTCATACCTGTGTTCTTTTTTCTGCTGACTGTTCAATAGTTTTTTTCATTGTTTCCGGGTAAAAAAGTTAGCAATAAATGCAATTTTTGATACTATTGATGAAATTCTTTTCTAATGTTTCAGAAAATATTCTTAACGGACTCTAGTGCACTCGAGACGTGCTCTGAGTGAGCTTGACGGTTATCACAATATCTCTTATCTAGTACATTTTTGGCGTATAATTATTTGAATGTATTTTTTTTGGGTAAAATCACTTGAAAGTGCAAGAGATATCACTTCGCAGGAGACACTGAACGGATAAACCTTTCAGTGGCAAGTTCTGGGTTCCTCTATAGTTTGAGTTGTTCACTCTCAAGTTTCTTCATGATATTTGTGACACATTTGACCCCAATTTTACATGTTACATGTATCTTCCCTTTCCTCTATGTATAACAAAATTGAAGTGGTCTGTTTTTATTTTTTAAATTTGATTTGGTGGTCGTTGTTTGTTTGACATATGCCGTGTTGGAACATTGGTTGTGGATCCATGTTGTGCTTTTGATCCCGCAGAGAGTCGTAAAGATTACAGTCTGTTGTAAATTAAAAGGCGCAATTCGCCCAATTTACACAACCATAAAACTCTGGAATACCATTTCATTATTTACAACTTGTGTGCTAATGGAAAATTTCAGAATTGGAAAAACAAAGGCGGACAAATCTATGCACATTTGCAAAATTTTATTAGCCGCATTCTTTTAAAATTGTTCATCTTTCGCATTCTCATGACATTGGGCAAGCTGCACCAACAGGGTTTCGCTGAACGTGTAAACTTATAACTTACTGATTAAGCAAAATATGCAGCAGAAGTTGACTCAGTTTAGCTTCTTAAAGATTATGTAGTGCAAACTTCATGTTCCCAAAAGTCCAGCCAGACACAAGAAACTTTTTCGAAAACGTAACTTTTCTGAATTCTGATCAATGTATATTTCTTAGGTTGATAATCGTTCATAAAAGTTGCCAACAATTCGCATTTTACGATATCATATGAGCTGAGCAAGATATAGGTGAAAACTTCGTCCATTTGCTACGCATTTCTTCTGATAACCATAGATAACATTTCCGGGATTTACGCGAAGCGATCTACCGGGTTGGGAGTCTACTTTTTTTTTACTCAGAGTAATAATAAACTGGTTCTCAGTACGATTGTAATAATAACTAAAGTTAATAACGAACGGATGCTAGGATGCATTTTTGCCTGTATGGGCACCGTTTCAGAACCGTTTGAATTCAATTGCTGCACTATCATGCGCGATTGAAGTAATTTTTGATCAAACTTTTCACATAAAAGCGAGCAGTCAAAATAATCCAAATAAAGTAAGAAAAGCTTTATCTAGCAACCCAAATCTATAGTACTTTATACAAATGTCGCTTAAAGGTAAAAACAAAGATGAAATGTTTGTAAATACTAAATAGAAGGCCAAAAACAAGAAAAAGAAACTGTTTTCTTTGTTTTTGTCGAAAAATCTTTCAGAATAAATTTTCAAAAGACATAGAATCAAAAATAAAATTATCCAAAAAATGTTAGTTTTTTTCAGATTTTTAAAAATCGCAATTATAGTTTTAATTATGTTTATGTCAAATTTCGCGAGAGAGTTATAAAGAATTCGAATATGAACGGATATGCGCTTCTTTTTGGTATTTGTCAACTTTTCTGTGAAATATATTGTTATCCACCTCTCATTAGAAAGCGATCTCTCTGTTTCTCTATTTGTTATGCAGACGGATTTTTTGCTGGGGTGTTTTTTCATCACAACTTTAGATAACAGTCTCAGAAGCTCAAAAATTAATAGTTCAAAAATTGGAGCTATTTTGTCTTTCGATTTACAAGATCTTACTCGTTTTCGTTTCGAAAAATTATCTTCAGGAAAAAAATTTTGCGGATGCTGTTAATTACAAAGATCGGACTTTTCTGATAATCCGTAAAAATGAATTCCTTATTTTTATTGCGGTTGTACATAGAGTTCTTATGTCTTTAAAAGCAACCTTCTGCTAAGGTACTTTTCTAATTTGAAAAAAAACCGAAAAAAAGTGATTAAACTTTTGTCAAACATTATTTATATGTCAATGAAACAAATGTTTGGCGCCAACATGTCACTTGTAAGTTTTTTTGTAGCAGTCATCTCTTGATAAGGAAATCTTTGACAATGCAAAGATAAAGTTGTCTGTTGTTGAGGTATGATTCTAGAAGATCTTTCAATTTGCCTTCAAAGTGATATCCGTAACATTTTTCTATGAGCATTTCGTAATCAACTGTATCAACGGCTTTCGGTTGGTCCAACAACGTGCAACGAGACATTACACTCTTCTATTGAAGATCCATTTTTCTTGTAAGAAAATAATGGCATCTGCTGTTGCTAAGAAAACCAAATTGTTTGTTGGTAAGAGTTTTTTCTTTCAAAATACAAGACATCATTCTACATATGTTATATTCTCAAACAATTTGCTGAATACTGGATTTAAGAAGGAATGGGTCAAAAAGTAGAGGGATTTTAAAAATTGGCTCTACTTTGGCCTACTTTAAATTTTATCTGTGTTCTGCCTAATCTACGATCTTATTAGAACTCATGGCTAAGTATTCATTTAAGACAAGATTAATTGTTTTGAGTAATTTTTAGTTGAACTCATAAGCGTTTCACTTGTTTTTACCAAAACGACGTTAATTTCAAAGGAAGCACCTGCGTTTCAATTGGCATCAGTGGTTATCAGAAGAAATTGTGTCAGTTGCTTCTTTTTATTTTTAGTATTTTTCGCAGATGCCTGTAAAAAAAATGTTCTTTTTGCGTCCTTTTCCTGAAAAATACTTGAGTTCTTTGCTCATTGTTTTTTTTGCTTTCTGCACTAAATCCTCAGGTTGTAATTTTTGTTGGCTATTTTGTTCTCTACTTTTTATAGTTTTCACATCAATGTCGTTTTTGCACAATTGCTGCTTTTTTGCACAAGCTTTTTTTGTTTTATTGCTGATGCAGCCTTTTGGACTTTTTATTTGTTTCCAAGAAATTATATCATCACAGACTCGTCGGTTAGATTTTCAAGTAGCCGTTTTGATTTCTCCCCTGTGTTTGAGGAAATTTTGGGTTTTGCGTAATGAAATTACTTTGATAGGACTAAGCTTATCTTAATTAGTGTAGTATAGTTGCCCACGGATTTCCCGTTTTGTTGTTGCAGGGTTCTGGGTTCCTTTTTACTAACAAAGCAATCTCACTTTGTTGTTTCTAATAGAATGCCACAATTCTCAGTCATTTAATTTATTTTTTAAACTCATCACAATGGTAGCTCATCATAATTTCTTGGAGATATCACAGTGTTAGCAGATGGACTTCGTTCACTATTGAGGAGAGATCATTATCAAACTTAGGGCTATCACTACAACATAGCAAGCCTCTCCAATCCGTAAATCAGGTAGGATGGAGAATGATATCCGATCAAAGATCGAGTGGCTTGAGATTTTCCGGGGGCAATCACAGTAATTAAGAGTTCAAAATCACATATTGTTCGATCTACAATATTGTTTAGATCAAAAATTACCAAAGATTTAAATGAAACATTATACAATAACAAATATTAAAAGCCAAACCTTGAAATCTTAATAGATACAATCTGCAAAAATTTAAAAATTCGTTATTTGCCATCGATGTTGATTTCAGAGCACTGGATTTGCAGTACGCGTACTTAAACTACACACAGCAGTCTTTTGACATTGAACTAGTTTTGTGATTTGTTGACGAGTACTTCTTGATTTAAACTTGATTTACGGTTCACAGACATGACTGCAAAAATTGAAATTTCAAAGGATTAATCTCCAAGTGGTGTTTAAAAAACGTGTTGTTCTCTTGGCGATATTAAAATTGCTAGCAAAAGCAAGAAAAGCAGATCATCTTCAATAGGTTCAATGCTATTCGAAAAAAATAGACGAGGATAATTAGGCGATATATTATTATAGCTTCAATATCTGAAAATTCATTTTTCTAAATCAAACATTAATTGGTATATCTTTGCATTCTTTCTCAACGGTAAAGCCGGAGACGAATCCAAAAGGTCCGCAATTGTGAAAGGTAAAGCTCCAAAATTTTCTTGATCATAATGGCTCCATTAAACATTCATTTATGAATTTGGCACGGGGTCGTCACTTGAAATTTTAACTTTCCGAGCGGCGATATGGCCGGCACGTACCGTTTTAAAACAGGATTTTACAGCCTAAGAGCTATGCTGGCCGAAATCCAAAAAGCGATAGACAGAACACTTATAGGCCTAACGAACACGTACAGTTTTCTATACGACACACTAATTTTAAGTGGTACTGTGGAAGATAGCATGAAACTAGTCCGAAAATGCCTGAAAAAACTGCATGAGAATAGTTTGAGAATAAACCTTCCCAAATGTTATTTCCTGCCCCTCGAAAACTGAATTACCCAAAAAAAACGAACGATCTATCAAACACGATGTCCATCGTGAAAAGAAGCACTTCCTAGATCTACAGTGATTGAAGGAAATCATTTAATCACGGAGCCAAACCCGTCTCAAGAGTGCAAATTCGATGCTGGCGCAATCACGCCCCAGGTTGTCCCAGCAAGTAGAAGCGAAAATCTGATTCAACTGAAAACAGGCTAAAACAAAGATAAAATGCCTTGCATCTAGACAAGGCTTAGGCGCGGCGCTTGCGCAACTGGACCATGAGGGTTGGCAAACGGTCGCCTTTGCATACTGTTTCTTAAACTTTGTGGAAACAAGATATACCGCGAACAACTTTGAATTCTTGGGAGTCGCATGGGCGATAGAGCACTTTAAGTATAACTTGTACGGAAAAAAAATTTACAATCATAGCAGAACACCGTGCCCTGCTTTAACAAGTCTTACAATTGCCAACTTACACGCTGTATTGAAAGATTATTGGCCTTTAATTTTGAAATCCAGCACTTTCTCGGCACGCGTATGGGATTAGTTGACCATATATCACGCGAACAAAATTTAATAGCACCCAGAATCACAAAATATGACGAATAATTCATTGTCGCAAAACTAGATCTAATGAAACGCGCTGCGAAACGCATTCTATTAAGCAAATTCATTTTTTTGCAAAACGCGCCGCAACTACAAGTAAGTTGTCAATCACACTTGCCAGCAAGCTCAAATGAACTAATTACCGCAAGAAACGCTCCGCAAACGGAAGATTTCATTCAAACCGCAGACATTAATAGTGCAAAAACAAATTCTACAAATTCCTTCAATAAAGCGGGTTTTTCAAGTCAGATTTTTGAACAGATTCATTCCACCAATTTGTCAGCCAGAAGTAAGTTTGATCATAAATTCTCTAATTTCGAAGAAATAGCAAAAAATTTCATCAACCCCAACGAAGTGACCTTCCAAAAGTAAACAACGGATACACAGACAAGAGCGCACTTTGACGAACAAAATGAAAGCCCGGCCACAAATGCCCAGCAAAAACTCGGTACGCCATCTACTGATGCCTAGCGCACCCCGATGTTAACACCAAGCATATCAACGGAAATATATGGGGACGCCTTCAACTGAGCGCTCAGCAAATTTTCCACCAGGAAATTGCTTGCCAATCCGACAACCAAAGACCCAATCTTGAAGGATGTACGCGACTTCGTGGTAACCAACAACGAAGAACGTTGTAATTGGATAAGCCCATACATCGACTCAATTTGGCTCTATCTGCATGTCACGTCAGGCTGCTTGCGCATAATTGACAACATTGCGATACCCCACAAGATAAAAGACGCTTGTGTAGATTTTATCCACGGTACTCATCCCGGAATTTGGGGGAATGACCGATATTGCCATCCACGCCTGGAGCCTCTTTTGAACGGTGAACTCTTAACCAACACCGCCAAATACACACCGTGAATGAAAAGAAAGAGAAACTTGAAACCTCTTATCCCCTCATCTAAATGCAAACCAAAAAAACATTGAAGTGAACTCTAAATGAAGAGTTTCAATTAGATTTTGGCGACCTATATATAACGACAGAAATCAAGAAATTTATTTTTTAGCCTTTACAGACCGCTTCTCTAAGTTTCTGTCGGTGGAAGTTTTTGAGCATGATGTACAGCGCCACATTCGTTTAGAGCAAGCTCACTGTCGAACTGGCAAACAAATAGGTAATTTCTGTGAACAGCATAATTTTGAAATAATTGCGGCGCCAATCAATGACCATATGGCAATCAGCCTCGTTAGGCGGCTAATTAAAGCAATAAAACGATTCCTCGCTTGTAGCAGAAAAGCCGCTAAGTCCCAATTTAACGTGAAAAACTCACTAAAAACAACAATATATGAACTTTGCACTTGCAATCAGAGAAGGTAAAATCATCGCATGTTGAAGTGCATTCTGGAAGACGCTCAAATACGCTACTGAACAAAAAATGTACGGAAACTAGTTTAACGAAACTCTCGTTTGAAGTGTCATTGATAAATATTTAGACCAAGAAATGGTTAATTGGACCCAACTCATAGCTGACAACAAATGGGACAAACAGGAAAAGAGCGATACATAAAATGAAATTAACATAACGAACGCCACCAAGAGGCTCAAGACCGACAAGTTGGCAAACTGCTGGGCGAATCGCGACTGGCCAAGATTAAAGGTCAAGGAAGACCAATAACAAGGAGGGAGGAATCAGTGCTACTCTCCCTGGCCAAAAAAACAGGCCCACAAAGGCTTTAAAAAAGATCTTCAAGGACCTTATAAAGTCCTGGCCCCTGGTTCAATGGTAGTCACAGAGAACAAAATTACAAACGTTATTAAGGAGCCGGAAAAATGAAGGTCACAGTCCGCAAATCTGACATGGATAAATTTGGAGCACAGACGGAAAAAGACAGTTCAGTCCCACCGAACGCTGATTGCCGTCCCAAAACACCCACAGGAATGATCACTGAGGATAAGATACCCAAACACGCGTCGGACGTGCGACGCAAAATGGAGGGGGAGAAACGAATCAGTCGAAGAAACCAAACTGACGATACAAGAGTGGTTTCGTCGGTAAAATCTATTGTAACACGTGCACTACGAGTACGCTTGCCAGTCAAACTGCTCTCAACACTACCACCTTCACAAAAAAAGTCTCCTAAAGCTCAAGAAAATCCATCCACGAGCCAGAGCTAATAACAAAAAGAAGAAAACTAAATCTCAACCGTCCGGTTGGCCCTTGGCTCAGCAAGCGAAGACAAAAAGAACAAGATTCCGACGAATCTACAGCTTCTTGCCCCTCGAAAACTGAAGTACCCAAAAAACGATCTACCAAACACGATGTCCATCTTGAACAGAAGCACTTCCTCGATGTATAGTGATTGAAGGAAATCGTTTAATCACGGAGCCAAACCCGTCTCGAGAGTGCAAATTCGATGTTGGCGCAATCACGCCACAGGTTGTGACGGCAAGTAGAAGTGAAAATCTGATTCAACTGAAAACAGGCTAAAACAAAGATTAAATGCCATGCATCTAGACAAGGCTTAGGCGCGGCCACTGCGCATCTGGACAATGATGGTTGGCAAACGGTCGCTTTTGCATACTACTTCTGAAACCTGTTATCCCCTCATCTAAACGCAAACCAAAAAAACCTTGAAGTGAACCTAATGAAGAGTTTCAATTAGATTTTGGCGGAACTATACATAACGACAGAAATCAAGAAATTTATTTCTTAGCCTTTACAGACCGCTTCTCTAAATTTCTGTGGGTGGAAGTTTTTGAGCTTGACCTGCCACGCCACATTCGTTTAGAACAAGCTCGCTGTCGAACTGGCAAACAAATAAATAATTTCTGTGAACAGCATAATATTGAAATAATCGCGGCGCCAATCAACGGCCATATGGCAATCAGCTTAGTTAAGCTGCTAATTCAAGCAATAAAGCAATTGCTCGCTTGTAGCAGAAGAGCCGCTAAGTCCCAGTTTAACGCGAAAAACTCACTGAAAACAACAATATATGAATTTTGCACTTGCAATAAGAGAAGCTAAAATCATCGCTTGTTGAAGTGCATTCTGGAAGACGCTCAAATACGCTACTGAACAAAATATGTGCGGAAACTAGTTTAACGAAACTCTCGTTTGAAGTGTCATTGATAAATATTTAGACCAAGAGATGGTTAATTGGACCCAACTCATAGCTGACAACAAATGGGACAAACAGGAAAAGAGCGATACATAAAATGAAATTAACATAACGAACGCCACCAAGAGGCTCAAGACCGACAAGTTAGCAAACTGCTGGGCGAATCGCGACTGGCCAAGATTGATGGTCAAGGAAGACCAATAACAAGGAGGGAGGAATCAGTGCTACTCTCCCTGGCCAAAAAAACAGGCCCACAAAGGCTTTAAAAAAGATCTTCAAGGACCTTATAAAGTCCTGGCCCCTGGTTCAATGGTAGTCACAGGGAACAAAATTACAAACGTTATTAAGGAGCCGGAAAAATGAAGGTCACAGTCCGCAAATCTGACATGGATAAATTTGGAGCACAGACGGAAAAAGACAGTTCAGTCCCACCGAACGCTGATTGCCGTCCCAAAACACCCACAGGAATGATCACTGAGGATAAGATACCCAAACACGCGTCGGACGTGCGACGCAAAATGGAGGGGGAGAAACGAATCAGTCGAAGAAACCAAACTGACGATACAAGAGTGGTTTCGTCGGTAAAATCTATTGTAACACGTGCACTACGAGTACGCTTGCCAGTCAAACTGCTCTCAACACTACCACCTTCACAAAAAAAGTCTCCTAAAGTTCAAGAAAATCCATCCACGAGCCAGAGCTAATAACAAAAAGAAGAAAACTAAATCTCAACCGTCCGGTTGGCCCTTGGCTCAGCAAGCGAAGACAAAAAGAACAAGATTCCGACGAATCTACAGCTTCTTGCCCCTCGAAAACTGAAATACCCAAAAAACGATCTACCAAACACGATGTCCATCTTGAACAGAAGCACTTCCTCGATGTATAGTGATTGAAGGAAATCGTTTAATCACGGAGCCAAACCCGTCTCGAGAGTGCAAATTCGATGTTGGCGCAATCACGCCACAGGTTGTGACGGCAAGTAGAAGTGAAAATCTGATTCAACTGAAAACAGGCTAAAACAAAGATTAAATGCCATGCATCTAGACAAGGCTTAGGCGCGGCCACTGCGCATCTGGACAATGATGGTTGGCAAACGGTCGCTTTTGCATACTACTTCTGAAACCTGTTATCCCCTCATCTAAACGCAAACCAAAAAAACCTTGAAGTGAACCTAATGAAGAGTTTCAATTAGATTTTGGCGGAACTATACATAACGACAGAAATCAAGAAATTTATTTCTTAGCCTTTACAGACCGCTTCTCTAAATTTCTGTGGATGGAAGTTTTTGAGCTTGACCTGCCACGCCACATTCGTTTAGAACAAGCTCGCTGTCGAACTGGCAAACAAATAAATAATTTCTGTGAACAGCATAATTTTGAAATAATCGCGGCGCCAATCAACGGCCATATGGCAATCAGCTTAGTTAAGCTGCTAATTCAAGCAATAAAGCAATTGCTCGCTTGTAGCAGAAGAGCCGCTAAGTCCCAATTTAACGTGAAAAACTCACTGAAAACAACAATATATGAATTTTGCACTTGCAATAAGAGAAGCTAAAATCATCGCTTGTTGAAGTGCATTCTGGAAGACGCTCAAATACGCTACTGAACAAAATATGTACGGAAACTAGTTTAACGAAACTCTCGTTTGAAGTGTCATTGATAAATATTTAGACCAAGAGATGGTTAATTGGACCCAACTCATAGCTGACAACAAATGGGACAAACAGGAAAAGAGCGATACATAAAATGAAATTAACATAACGAACGCCACCAAGAGGCTCAAGACCGACAAGTTAGCAAACTGCTGGGCGAATCGCGACTGGCCAAGATTGATGGTCAAGGAAGACCAATAACAAGGAGGGAGGAATCAGTGCTACTCTCCCTGGCCAAAAAAACAGGCCCACAAAGGCTTTAAAAAAGATCTTCAAGGACCTTATAAAGTCCTGGCCCCTGGTTCAATGGTAGTCACAGAGAACAAAATTACAAACGTTATTAAGGAGCCGGAAAAATGAAGGTCACAGTCCGCAAATCTGACATGGATAAATTTGGAGCACAGACGGAAAAAGACAGTTCAGTCCCACCGAACGCTGATTGCCGTCCCAAAACACCCACAGGAATGATCACTGAGGATAAGATACCCAAACACGCGTCGGACGTGCGACGCAAAATGGAGGGGGAGAAACGAATCAGTCGAAGAAACCAAACTGACGATACAAGAGTGGTTTCGTCGGTAAAATCTATTGTAACACGTGCACTACGAGTACGCTTGCCAGTCAAACTGCTCTCAACACTACCACCTTCACAAAAAAAGTCTCCTAAAGTTCAAGAAAATCCATCCACGAGCCAGAGCTAATAACAAAAAGAAGAAAACTAAATCTCAACCGCCCGGTTGGCCCTTGGCTCAGCAAGCGAAGACAAAAAGAACAAGATTCCGACGAATCTACAGCTTCTTGCCCCTCGAAAACTGAAATACCCAAAAAACGATCTACCAAACACGATGTCCATCTTGAACAGAAGCACTTCCTCGATGTATAGTGATTGAAGGAAATCGTTTAATCACGGAGCCAAACCCGTCTCGAGAGTGCAAATTCGATGTTGGCGCAACCATGCCACAGGTTGTCCCGGCAAGTAGAAGTGAAAATCTGATTCAACTGAAAACAGGCTAAAACAAAGATTAAATGCCATGCATCTAGACAAGGCTTAGGCGCGGCCACTGCGCATCTGGACAATGATGGTTGGCAAACGGTCGCTTTTGCATACTGTTTCTGAAACTCTGTGGAAACAAGATATACCGCGAACAACTTTGAGTTATTGGAAGTCGCATGGGCGATAGAGCACGTTAAGTATTACTTGTACGGAAAAAAATTTACAATCATAACAGAACACTGCGCCCTGCTTTAACCATCCTTACAATTGCCAACTTACACGCTGTATTGAGAGATTATTGGCCTTTATTTTTGAAATCCAGCACTTTCCCGGCACGCGGATGGGATTAGTTGACCATATATCACGCGAACAAAATTTAATAGCACCCCGAATCACAAAATTTGACGAATAATTCATTGTCGCAAAACTAGATCTAATGAAACGCGCTGCGAAACGCATTCTATTAAGCAAATCCATTTTTGTGCAAAACGCATTGCAACTACAAGTAAGTTGTCAATCACACATGCCAGCAAGCTCAAATGAACTAATTACCGCACGAAACGCTCCGCAAACGTAAGATTTCATTCAAGCCGCAGACATTAATAGTTCAAAAACATCTTTTACAAATTCCTCCAATAAAGCGGGTATTTCAAGTCTGATTTTTGAACAGATTCATTCCACCAATTTGTCAGCCAGAAGTAAGTTTGATCATAAATTCTCTAATTTCGAAGAAATAGCAAAAAATTTCATCAACCTCATCGAAGTGACCCTCCAAAAGTAAACAACAGATACACCGACAAGAACGCACTTTGACGAACAAAATGCAAGCCTGGCCACAAATGCCCAGCAATTACCCGGTACGTCATCTACTGATGCCAAGCGCACCCCGATGTTGACACCAAACACATCAACGGAAATATATGGGGACGCCTTCAACTGCGCGCTCAGCAGATTTTCCACCGGGAAATTGCTTGCCAATCTGACAACCAAAGACCCAATTTTGAAGGACGTACGCGACTTCGTGCTTACCAATAAGCCCATACATCGACTCAATTTGGCTCTATCTCCATGTCAAGTCAGGCTGCTTGCGCATAAATGACAAGATTGCGATACCCCTTATGATAAAAGACGCTTGTGTTGATGTTATCCACGGTACCCACCCCACAGTTTGGGGGAATGACCGATATGGCAATCCATGCCTGGGATCTCTTTTGAACGGGGAATTCTTAACCAACACTGTCAAATGCACGCCGTGAATAAAAATAAAGAGAAAATTGAAACCTGTTATCTCCTCATCTATATGCAAACCAAAAGCCTTGAAGTGAGCCTATTGAAGAGTTTCAATTAGATTTTGGCGGACCTATATATAACGACAGAAATCAAGAAATATATTTCTTAGCCTTTACAGACCGCTTCTCTAAATTTCTGTGCGCGGAAGTTTCTGAGCATGACGTATAGCGCCACATTCGGTTAGAACAAGCTCGCTGTCGAACTGGCAAACAAATAAGTAATTTATGTGAACAGCATATTATTGAAGTAATGGCAGCGCCAATCAATGACCATATGGCAATCGGCCTAGTTAAGTGGCTAAGTCAAGCAATAAAACGAATGCTCGCTTGTAACAGAAAAGCCGCTAAGTCCCAATTTAACCTGAAAAATTAACTAAAAACAACAATATATGAACTTTGCACTTGCAATCAGAGAAGCTAAAATCATCGCTTGTTGAAGTGCATTCTGGAAGACGCCCAAATATGCTACTGAACAAAGTATGTACGGAACCTAGTTCAACGAAACTCTCGTTTGAAGTGTCATTAATACTTATTTCGACCAAAAAATGGTTAATTGGACCCAGCTCATAGCTGACAACAAATGGGGAAACCGGAAAAGAGCGATACTTAAAACGAAATTAACATAACGAACGCCACCAAGAGGCTCAAGACCGACAAGTTAGCAAACTGCTGGGCGAATCGCGACTGGCCAAGATTGAAGGTCAAGGAAGACCAATAACAAGGAGGGAGGAATCAGTGCTACTCTCCCTGGCCAAAAAAACAGGCCCACAAAGGCTTTAAAAAAGATCTTCGAGGACCTTATAAAGTCCTGGCCCCTGGTTCAATGGTAGTCACAGAGAACAATTTTACATACGTAATTAAGGAGCCCTGAAAAATGGAGGTCACATTCCGCAAATCCGACATGGATAATTTTGGAGCCCAGGCGGAAAAAGACAGTTCAGTCCCACCGAACGCTGATTGCCGTCCCAAAACACCCACAGGAATGATCACTGAGGATAAGATACCCAAACACGCGTCGGACGTGCGACGCAAAATGGAGGGGGACAAACGAATCAGTCGAAGAAACCAAACTGACGATACAAGAGTGGTTTTGTCGGAAAAATCTATTGTATCACGTGCACTACGGGTACGCATGCCTGTCAAACTGCTCTCAACACTACCACCTTCACAAAAAAAGGTCTCCTAAAGTTCATGAAAATTCATCCACGAGTCAGAGCTAACAACAAAAAGAAGAAAACCAAATCTCAACCGTCCCGGTTGGCCCTCGACGTAGCAAGCGAACACGAAAAGTACATGATTCCGACGAATCTACAGTTTCCTGCCCCTCGAAAACTGAAGTACCCAAAAAAACGATCTACCAAATACACGATGTCCATCGTGAACAGAAGCACTTCCTTGATCTACAGTGATTGAAGGAATTCATTCAATCACGGACCCAAACCATTCTCAAGAGTGCAAATTCGAAGCTGGCGCAATCACGCCACAAGTTGCCCCGGCAGTGCAAAAAAAGACATTGCCTATAATAAGCGCTTAAACCCTTATCACTCTGGAAGTAGGAAAGAGATCAGACTCAGATAGACAGCTTTTAAATGATAAACTCGGTACATATACTTAAAACCGGTACATACTGTTATTTAATTTTCTGTCACCGCCCCTGATGTCACACAAAAAATTAGCACTGCTTAATTTCCGTTTGCGAGGAGGTTTTTTCGATACACAGGTAGCAATGTACAAATCCACCTTGTCGCTAATCTCCCATTTATGTACATATTTCCATTTATGGTTATAGTTTTTTTTTCTCAATTTGTAGATTGTTTATGTCTGCGTTGCTAATCCTAGAATATTTTTCAGCTGCTTTAACTTCCACCTTAAGACTGTTTATACTTGATCATACCTTAGATTTAGATTTTGTTCAATCCTCTTCTCGTCTGCTGCTTACCTATTGAGTAAATCTCATTCTCTTGTTCTAACCGGTTGCAATTTAATCTTTTGAAATATGTTTTGAACCGCTGCGCGAAGGCAGCAATCTAACACAATAGCCCAATCACCCTGTGATTGATTAGCAATTCATGCCTAATGAACTGCCAGATTTCATTTGAGCATTCGAAATTTAATAAGCCTGATTTGCCCCGCGATTCAGCGCTCTATCCCAAAATTGATTGATTTGCATCGCAAATAAGAAGCATTTCGAATACGTACAGTAAGCTTGTACGACATGGAGCAGTCAGCAGGATCAAGAAAGATTCCACTGACAATCGAGTTATTTTGAGAGAACCACCTTTACGATGGGAAAAGCGGAGGACGCAAGTGAAGCTTGCGATTTTGGCCACAGGGGGAATTAATCTTGATGTGTTGCTCAACCTAAAACGAATCGCGGTGGACCATCTCATCAGTACAAACCACAATACAAACAACCAATCGACGATACTACCGAGGTTACTGCACGAGAAGAAAATCCCGAAATGCACAGCTCAAACTCTCATGGGAGTTGAAAAGTCAGTAAGAAATGGATGCTGGGATACTCTGCTGTGATCGCCCTCGGGACATCTGCGATCCAAAATGCATCTCTTTGTTATATTTAAGCATCGGCACAGAGGGCAGACGTATTTCGAACCGAAAAGAGCTACACGCTGTAGTAAATGAATTAACAACGATAGAACTTTGGACCATTATGGAGACTGCATTTGTGAGACCTTCCATTGTTTTATCGTTAAATTAATTTTTTGTCTTTTTCAAATGTTTTGCTGTATTGTTTTGTAAAAATTTTGTTGTATTCGCACAGTGAATGTACCGCTCAATGTACCGCTCAATGTACCGCTCAATTGAAAAAATTTTGATTTAATTGAAAAAATTTGATTTAATTGAAAAAATTTGATTTAAATGAAAGATTTGATTTAATTGAAAAAATTTGATTTGTGATTGATAAAAATTGACCTGCTGAAATTTTTCGGCTTCGTATGTTTTTCCTCATCTGGGATCTTTTTCCTTCTCTATGTTCATTTACTTATGTTAATTCACGGGGATATTGAAAGAAAACCGGGGCCTTTGGAAACCTTAAGCAGTGTACACAAAAAATGTACAAAATGGCACATGCAACTGAAAATTGTGCATGCTAGTTGTCAAAGTATCCACAAAAAACATCTACAGTTGAAAAGTTTACTCAACGACATTGGTCCAAATTGTATTTTTGGTTTAACAGAAACCTGGTTGACCAGTACTGATAGCAATAGTTTTTATAATCCTAATCCCTATCAGTTTGATATCCACGGATGTGATCGACAGGATAAAAAAGGAGGAGGATTGTTATTATTAGTACCAAAATTTTGCAATTCGAAAATCAGGAAGGACCTTAACAACAAGTCTATGACCTTAACAAAACTTTTGAAAGTCTATGGGTTGAATGCAAAATATCTTGATTAATATTTCTTACAAACCAAATAAGCAATTTTGTTCACAGTTTTTGGATGAATTGGTTTTATGCATTGACAAGGCTTCCACTGAAAGTAAATCAAAATGCCTAAAAGGAGATTACAACATTAATTACTTGAACAACAAAGAAAAACAAAAACTGGATACAATTATTCTACCTTACGACTTGCACTTGTTGAATTCAAGAACTGCAACTAGGCATCAGAACGGTAGCTGTAGTTTATTAGATTATATCATAACTGACAATGGGCTGAGAAGGAAATACTATTATGTTTTCGACTCTCCTATCAAAAGCGATCATCTAGCACAAATTCTGTTCACCGATTTCACGCTGACTCAAAAACAAAAACCACTTCGGAAATTTATATTTGATAAGCGTAATTACGATCCCCGTAATTTCAGAAATTCTCTAACATACATTAACTGGAGCCTGATCTATGAATCCAATGACATCGAAGAAAAGTTCGCACGTTTTGAAAGTCTGATTTCAAATGTAATCAGATTACATGTACCCATCAGAAAAAGTTTTATACGAAACCACAAACCTAATTTTTCACTTGCAGATAAGTTTGTCTCAAACACAACAAAATGCCTCAATAACAAAAGGAACGAATTTCTACTATCAGAAAATATTGATAAGTTCCTAAAACTAAAAGATCTGACGAGTAAAGAGTATCTGAAAGATTATGAACGCTTCCAAACACAAATGATTCAGTCTGCTAACAGCTCCAGGATACCATGGAATCTGATCAGCGAAGTCAGAAATCAATCTAAACTTGGAACTAAAATTCTCTCTTTAAAAAACTGCTTCGAGGATGTAATAACTGACAGCAAAAAAATAACGAATTTGCTGAACTACAAATTTAGTAAGCTTGGTGAATATCTTTTGAATAAATTAACCATTAAACAAAACTTTCAGCAGGTCAACCCTAATATGTTCTTGATTCCATTCTTTACCACATTTGAGTGCCGTAAAGCTCTCAACAACCTCAATAAAAACAAACCATTGGGTCCTTCGACTATTCCGGCTGGGGCATTAAAAGATGGTGCTCACATTTTAGCAGAGCCGATATGTTTTCTTTTTAACGGATTTCTTAAACAAAACAAATTTCCTTCTCTACTGAAGTTGGCAAATATTACTTCTATCCACAAAAAAGAAGATACTGAAAATCCGCTGAATTATAGACCTATTTCTATAACGCCTGCTTTGTCAAAACTCTTGAGATATTAATCAAAGATCAAATAGAGGAACACCTATCAAAATACAACCTCCTATCGAAAACACAGTTTGGATTCAGAAAAAATTTTTCAACAATTGACAATCTTGTTTATCTGACAGAAACTGTAAGACAAAAACTTGATGAAAAAAAGTGTTCACTGCAGCGTTTTTAGATTTGTCAAAAGCTTTTGATTCAATTGACCACTCGCTTTTATTAGAAAAACTTAAACACCTTGGTTTCCTCTCTTCGGCTATCCTTTTCATTAAGATTTACCTCAGTAACCGACTTCAACGAGTAGTAATACCAGAAGCTGAATCTGAATGGCTGGAGGTCAGGCAAGGAGTTCCACAAGGCACAGATTTAGGACCACTCCTTTTCAACCTATATGTAAATGATCTACCAAATTTCATCAACTGCAGTTTAATCCAACACGCTGACGATGCAGTTGTCTATACTTTCGGCAAAATTTTCTTGATTGCAAGCTTCATTTAGAGAAATCAATTTCTTTTCTTGTTGACTATTTTTCATAGCATTCTTTGAAACTTAATTAAAAAAAACTGAGTTCATTGTCTTTGGCACTTCATCTGCAGCAGAGTCTATTAAAGTTGACAACCATATAATGAAAAAAGTTGAGAATGTGAAATATCTCGGAGTTATTTTGGACAAAAAATTGTTGTACCAACAAGAAGTTAAACAAATACTCAGCAAGATGGCGCAAGGAATAAAAACACTTTATATCCTGAGAAGCGTAGTACCATACCGTTTGCGCAAAATCCTACTGAATTCTCTTGTAATTAGTCATCTCCAGTACTCAACTGTTTTGCTTTCGTCAATTTCAAAAAATCTTCTGATAACCCTAGAAAAGCAACTCTATTGAGCAGTTAAAGCTTGTTATTTTCAACGATTTAACAGTTCATCACTTAGTATCAAACTAGATAATTATATACTGCCAATTAAACAATTGCTTGAATACAGAACAGCACAGTATGTCAATCAACTCTTGACATTTAAGAAGCCTGCCTTCCGGAGAATAACAGGACTTAGGTTGCCAACTTATAAGTTTTACAGACATTCAAGAGCGAAAACTATTTTTCTTGAAGAGAGGTCAAAAACATCATGGCTGGACAAAAGTATCATCCGAAGAGGCTTATCATTTAATAATTGTCTTGAAAAAAACTTAAAAGGGAATGAGTTAAACAGACAGGTTAAAAAAGTTTTCAAAAACTACTTCTTCCAACATTTTCAGAAGGACCCAATGGGAAACATTGTCGGCAATGTTTCTTGGAAGGCCTTTAAATTTAACTAACGCTTCATTTTTGAATTTGTATTCTCACATGGAGCTTAGAATTTGTTTCTTCTACCTAGAGAAGAAAATCGTTTATCTGTTACTTATAATTTATGTTATATCTTTAATCTGTTTGTTAAATTATGTAGTCGCATCGTGTATACTGTCAAAGGCATTGACTAATCATCTTCAGTGCAAATGATTGTTATTCACGTGACACAATTTTCTGATAATGTTTTTTAATGTTAAATAACCAGTAGGTAATTTAATAATATTATAAATTGTACACTTTACACTTCTCAAAGAAAACAAAATTTGGTACATATGAATTATTTGATTGTAGAAATTTATTTTAAACGCTACAAGACCTGCTCCCCTCAAACTTAATCCACATGATGAAACTTTGACTGTTAATTTTTCACATCAATTTACTTTTACTTTTATTGCTTCAAGTCTCTAAACAACATTTCATGTTAATGTTCATAAGTATTACATTTCAACAAACAGTTTCAATTTCATCTTTGACCTGAAGCTATGTTTAATTGCTCTTCAATTGGTAGGGATTATCTTTTGACTAGATAAACTTGTATTTGCTGAGCGAATAGCCTACTCCATCATTAATAGTAATCTACCACTTTGGTGTCATTCCTATTTGCTTAGAGTTCCAAAATTTCTGCAGCCCTTTTTTAAAAAATTGAGTAGCTATACAATATAGCTTTTCTCGAATTGACGGCAAAAACTTTTTTCGAAACTCTGTACAACAACTGCTGCAGAAGATCAAATCAAACCATTGTATATAACTGCGACAAACATGTTGTGCGAGGAAAAAAAGTTCTAAAACATTTTATTAATCTAGCGTAAATTAATATCTGTTACGCAATGAAAAAGAGTTATGATTTCTAGCATTTCCATTCACTTAGTGAAAACTTACTTTTGCATTATTTTTTCACAAAAACCTATTACTTTGAAGCCCACGGTTTTTTTCAGAAATTATTTTACGTTGTTCTTAGCTGAGATTGTAAATGATTTAGTTCAGAAGGGTGAGATTCACACTAGAGAAATAAAAGTAGTTTTGCGCAAAAATGTTGTCTTGTCTATATCCATCAAAATTTTCAAAAATTTTGTTAATATTCTATTGAGTTCATAACTTACAAGACAAATTTCGTGAGGCAGTTTTTGTCATCACTGGTTCACCCTACTTACAAGGAAATTAATTTATCTATTGATACAATTGCACTTATTTTCTAGTACGTCTCCAATTTATTGTTCTTATTTGCCCTGTCAAACGTGTATTTCAAATGATACGTGGATCAAACGTCCACGACGTGGGGCAAAATCAAGATAGCGGAAACCATCTTAGTTTTGAATTTTCTTTATTGCATCATCAAAATAACCGGCCAGTCAGTTTATTGCCAAAATGTTACGCTCATTGAAAAGCATAGATGTCAGCAACTGCTGGCACCACGTGATCCTCAAAAAATTTGTCATACAGTGTCTACATGATCTCACAGAGTACGTGAAAATTACTGGTTCATGTTTAAGAAACCAAAATTAGAAATTACTGGTTATTCTGTAATCGTGAATGCATCATTTCTGTGGGATCACTTAAGATATCCCTAACTTACTGCCGCGCCGTTTTTTGCATCATCAGACGGTGTGCAGAAAAATATATAAGGATAAATTGTTTTCCTTCTGTCTGATTAGTTTTACAGAACAACTTAGGCTATAACTAAAATGATCAATTTTATAGAATAAATGATAATATGAATTGTAATTTAAATAGTAAAGAAAACTAATCAGACACAAGAAAAAACAATGTACTTTTTATATTCTTTTTTTGCAAACCGTCTGATGTTAGGGATGGGGTACGTGATCCCACTGTAATGAGTCATTGTTTAAGATTGAAGGTGAACCAGTTAATTTTAATTTTGGTTTTTAACGTAATCAGTGACATCAAGTGGGCTATGTTTGTCACATTTATCCAGATCATGTGGTGCCAGACACTGTTGACGGCCATGCATTTCAATGGGCATAGCAATTTGGCTTTCAAATCTTTGATTGGTTATTTTGGCGATGCCAGGTCAGTTGGTTAGAGCTCACTTGCCTGCCAGCGGCAACGTATACGGCTTTCTCGAAAGCTTTAGCAACTTTGACAAAATTTTCAAAACTTATTTTACTGGTTTTCCTACTTGATTGAGCGCCACACAATTATTTAAAGTATTGTTAGAGTCCTAAATTCTGTGTTCCTGTTATTCAGTGATGTGATGGCGCTCACTTTTACGCTATTTATTTTTAATGCGTTCCTGCTCCAAATTTTTGAGAACCAAAGTGTCAAATTTGTTTTAAATTTCACAATTCAATCATTTTAATTCTTGAACTCTGGTTGGTTTTGTGTTTAATTGCTCTCGACCGAAGTTTGTAGCAATTATTGTTAATTTAGTATTCTTTTTATGAGAAATATTTTGCCTGACTTTTTGTCTTTTTGATTGACTGTTTCGGCCGCGATTTTTTCGTTTTGCGTTATTTGTTTTTTGCTCTCAATTCTAATCGTCAGCAGCTGAACTCATTTGGTAGCAGTTCTTTACTGAAATTCAAATGAAAAGTGCGCCGAAATTGGAGTATTTCTTCCTGTACATTTTATTAGTGGTCAAAATGAAATGAAATAACCTCTAGTGACGTCATTCGAAGCCCCTTCCAATGATTTTAGATACTCCTCGCCCAAACCCCCAACTGAGGCAGACTACAAGGGATTCCAGTTCCCACTAGTCGTTCGCGGGCAATTATTCCGACGTTAGTCGGTTATTTTTTCAACCTTCATATAAATCCAAATAGCGTTATTACTGTAATTTGTTTGTATTCAAAATTTGTCTTGTTATCACTTGTTGCGAAAGGTTAATTGATTTGTTTAGGTGAAATCTGAATTTTTCAATAATTAAGTACAATTGATTGCTGTGCTGATAGATTTTCATTACGTGGAAAAAAGTTTTTTTACTCAAGTAAATTTACTATAGGTTGTCAGTACTTTTTTCGACCATGTTTAGAGATTAGGATTATAAGTGTGTGTGAACATTGGCAACGGTGAACAAAATTAGTTCAAATGTTCTTCAAGCGTAGATATATATCTGTCAAAATTTTTCTTGGCTCTTTTTGGGCAAATGTCAACAAAAGTGAAAAACTTTTTGGACTCTTGTCACACTCCTCATAACACTTGTGCACGCTATCACTGTTGCTCATGGTTACAAACCGCGAGAGCTCAAAACCTGTTAACTGTACCGTATTGACGTATTGGTGAATAGTTTCTGAAATGTTGCCTTGCAATACTAATTGTGGATTAAAAAGAGAATGAGTACTTGCAATGACCCAGATCACTGCTCTGAACAAATAAGTTGCTGGATTAGGTTACAAGTAATTATTCATTTTTTTCGAGGAAAAGGATGAAGGATAAGCAAGTGCTCAAAATCGTTGTTGAGATCAGAGATTATTTGTAAAACAATGATGTTTTTTTTCAACATTTTATGTCAACCATATGCATAACGGTTTTGATTCTAAATGAAAATGATGCAATATGAAAATTGGTGACGAATTATCGTCACCGTTGTCCACGAAGCGCCATAAACTCAAATACAGCAATTAGCTTCTGATTAGTTCTCGAAATGGGATCTCTATGTACATAACTCTTAGGGTCCCAGGGTCTTGTTGCCCTGTCGAGAGGCTGCTCTCGTCAGCGTGCTGGGTTAAAGATTATTAGAGAATAGAAAAAGTTCAAAATATGGACCGTTTTTGTAAGCTTTAGAGAAAGTTTCAATAGTGAAATTTTATTAATTCGAGAGTGAAATACGTTGAGCGACAAACCCAAACTAATCAAGGTAAGAATTTGAGACAAATGATAAGAAAAGAAGTATGTCATTAAACTTAGAAAATTGTGCAATCAAAGCATGAATTCTTAGAGTAGCTGTTCTTCCACGTTCAACATAATGACTTAATTACAAACTAATCTACAAAGTTGAGCTGTCTCGAAATCTTAATTCCTGAATATTTTTTACCCTTGATTCTTTCACACTACTGTTTCTTTTCTTGAATTCCTTTGTTTTATCCCACTACTGGATAAATAAGAATTCAGAGAGCCTTGTTGTCAAAATGCTGCCTGGTATCATGATTTTTTACAACGTTTGGTTTATACCAAAAATAGCTTAAACCGCAAAATAAACAAAAAGTAACATTAAGAAATAACTTCAAAAGCTTAATTATATTCTTGTCAGAAATTGTGTTTTCATCCTTTTCCTTTTTGTGCCCCTTTTGTTTACTCCTTCTTTTGCCCTTTAAATGTATCACCACAAAAAAACAAGTAATTCTCAACAACTTTATGCGCACATTAGGTTTTACCCCACTTAATAATGACTTTAAACATTTGGTAAACAAAAGTGGGTAGAATTTGTGCCCCATGTGAAGATAAAAGTATCTTAACAACATTTTCATCAAATTTATTTTCCTTTTTTGTCTCTTTTTATGATCTTCCTGTCTATCTTCACCCCACAATTGCTTGTTTGATCTGTTATTTGAGAGGAAAACGTGCGAAAATAAGGTCTACTTTCATCTTTCTTTTGATGTATATTTTATTCTTTTCCTGCTGTGTGATTATTTGATTACAATCTGCAAATTTTTGAAATAATAATAAAATTCGTATCAACCTATTTGAACCGATTAAGTACAAAATCAATTTTAACCAGTTGTTTACAACAGCTTCAAAGTATTACACAGTCAATTTTGGGTAGCTTTAAAGGTCTTGCTTGATTTCACACATGTACAACGTCAATTTTGATCGACAAAATATTTCACAATTGAGAATTTATTTGTTTACAATCAAAAACAAGGTGGAAAAAAAATAGGGCAATGCTGATGATTTCGAACTAAATTCTGATATCTTTCAGATATTTTTTGCAAGCAGACCAATCTGCAGTTTTGTAAATAATTCAGCATTTGCACTCCTACACTATTTTTTGGTATCACCCAATTTTAAGGGGTTCCATCTCTTTTCACCCCGATCAACCCCCAATTTTTATCTTCGAGACAGGACTTTTCCGTATGTTTATTTCTTGTAAAAATGAATTGCAGTGCGTAAAAAAAATTCAGCTGACGATCTTTTGCTATAAACGTCTGAATAAAAGAAATCGTTCAACGAAAAGATTAGCCGATCATTCTAAGGCCATACTAAAAAATTAATTTTAAGTACTTTTTATATTTTTCGATTTTAAACCATTGCTAGCTAAAGCGCAGTAAAAATTCTTTAAAACAGTCAAAACGCAAAACAATGCATTGACTAGTATAACATGTCCTGGCCCAAAC